>NW_017307148.1:118202-152985 GCF_000935625.1 Nanorana parkeri
CCACCAGCACTTCTATCTTTGTCCCTATTTTCTTCCCAGTTCCAACCTGGGCCACTTGGTTGGCCAAGGCGAGATGAGGTATCTCCTCCGCATGTACACAGGGGTTACTTTGTTTCAGCAAGGATCCTGTTGTGCATGTGCAGTTAAGTGCATTATAAATGTTGGGTAAATAGGCAGGAAGATGTATGAGAGAAAAAACTCAGCCATTTTTAAAAGCACTTTAACAGGGAGCGGCCAATATACGTGAGCAGATCCAAGGGTCCCAAATAATGTGAAATTTGGGATTTTGTCCCTTTGTATGGCAGTCAATTTTCATAAACCCTGCAGTGATGCATGCAAGATTTCAGTTTATCAAATGGGATAGTGGGTTTCTTCCATGATAGGCCAGTAGTTCAATCAAGGTTTAAGGGGCAGCGTTCTTAGGTACTTTGTTCATGGTCGCAGTTGAGAATTGGATTGTATCTTCACTTCTTAATGTTGTTTGTAATGTTTTTGATATGGAGTATTGTCCTATATTATATGAGAGCTAAGAATAACAGGAGATGGAACTGGAAAATATGTAACACAGTGCTTCTTCATCAGTTTCTGTCACCTCCTATCCTTTATTCCACAATCACCCTTCTCCAGCTTCACTGATGCATTGGAGGTGCAGGCTTGAGATTTGAAGAAGAAACAGCATGCTCAGTCACTTTAGACAGGCAGCAGTAGATCTGCCTGAAGAATTGACTGGCTGCCATACAGTTTTCTATCTCCTGATATTGGCTGATTCTGTCTAGATGCAGGCTAAGTAGGTTATGGCTGTAGTTAAAGAAAAGCTGTTAGGCAGTTAGCGATCCCCTCAGCCAGCACTTTTATCTCCCGTATAAAATGGCTACACATGCTGCTCCTTCTCCATCTCACAGACATGCATTAAAACTGGACACAAGCAGACCTGTAAAGAGTGCTGCTATTCTGAGAACACTTCCATCCCGACCAGCAAGCCAACACTGTTGAGAGGTTGAAGCCCTCCCAACTCATCCCACTATTGCAACACTTTTCAACCCAGCCAAATCACCCCCCATCACAGCACTCAACCAGCTCACATTTCCCAGGCAGGGGCAGAATGCATTTGACATTGTCACGTTACTAGGGATGTGAGCCCAAAGGCAAGCAGGTGGCACGGAATCCCCCAGGCCATGGAGTCTAAGGGTCAGCCGGGGTTTCCGCCAGGGACCCCCTCATGGAAGTTTGGACTTCTGCGTGCTGACCCCAGGTCATGACCCCCAGGTTTACTCTGCTCATGTGGAGAGTACCCGAAGATGCTTGAGACAGTGCAGGCAAGGATGACAGAGCAAAAGGAGATTTGAAAAACAGGCCAAAGATCAGGACAGGCAGCAGACAAACGTAACGAGGAGAAAAGCTGAATTGGCACACGAGATCCGAGATCAATCCATGGTAAGTCGAGTCAGGAATAAACACGCTGAAGAGGGCTAGGAAACAGAGTGTTGCTCAAGCAACCAAAAGCTAGTCTGCGCAGGATTTAAATAGGGAGAGGACTAGGACAGGAAGTAGCAGGTAGAAAGTTATATTAACCCTCAGGTGAAGCGGGTGACACTCATAGCTGCTAACACAGTGTAGCAAGAGGAGTGCACATGCTTGTGGAACCACAGGTTCCAGCAGACCCATGGCAGCAAAAAGGTAAAAACAAATGCTCAGAAGCTGATCTGTGACAGACATCATTGACCATATATAGCCACATGGCCATATTCGGTCAATGACTAAATATGGCCATGTGGTCATGTACGGTCAGTGATGTCACCAGTATCCCATCCCTTTTGTTTGTATGCAGCTGCAAGGTGGGGGATGTCCCGGTTGCAGCTGATTGGCCCAGCAGTGATGGCTTCCTTCCAGGTTCAAATGAGCTCAAGTCGGCTACAACCCAAGCTCATCCGTTCTAGTAACAGACTGCATCATATATGACATTTTTTTAATTTGCCTTTAATAATATGTTTCATCATATTTATAAAATTAAAAAGAGTGTTAAGGCATATTTGCAAAACTTCAGTTACCCTTTATTTCCTCGTTTATCGAAGGGCTTTAATTACTCAGGCCGAAGTTGATAGGTGAATCACTGCAGTTATCTCAGTATTCCACAATCCATAATATCTATCATGGAAAAACAAAAAAACATTGAATGAGTTGTAATCTCTAATACAGAAGACTTTGACTTTCTCTTAATTATTAATCATGAACTTATATCTGCAGATGATTCAGGAACGTGAACATAATTTCCTTTGCCTAATCACAACAATCTGCTTCTGTAAGTGTGCTCTGATAAGAAAGAGAACTTCTAAAGCACCCAAACCATATTTTACTTGGACTTTTTCAGCAAAATAAACAAATTTGGACTCCACATTGGTGTTGTAGCACTGCTTTTTTCCCAGATCTTATCCAAAGAGCCCCTAAAGGCCCTTCCATATATTGGAGTTGGCTATTTAAAATCAACGGAGTCCACATCACTGGCTTCAGACCGGAGAAAGACTTGAAACCTTTGGCCTGGAGGGCAAACAGGCTAAAGGTTGGGTGTCCCTGAAAGACATAGTTTGTTGTGAGACACCTTCACATTGTCCAGAATCAGCTCCCATGAGGCTTTAGACCTTTAGGCACATTATATCTCAATATGTTTTCAATATATGCAGCGCCAACGAAAAATGGTGGATAAATTGAGTGCATGTGGTTAAAACAATATACCGCAAACAATATACAATAAATGATGTACTGAAATCGTGTTAATCCGTGAATCAATCAAACTTAATAAAAATGTGGAAATATACAACGAATGCACATTTATACATATCAAATAAATTGAAAAAGTTTTTTAAGACAAGTGCTTGTACTTCAGCCTGTGTACTTCAGCCTCAGGGGTTTAGCAGGTCACCTGCTAAACCCCTGAGGACGTCAGTAAGACAAAACGCGTAGGGGCGGGCCTAACTTTATGCTACACCAGACACAGGAGTATACAGAGTATCCTGTCTGCCGCTCGGAATATTTTTTTGGATTTAGTTGTCCTGCTTTAACTTGATTCAAATAAAATCCTTTTTGAAATTGCTACGCAATGAGAGGCTCTTTTCTTATATGATTTTGGAGACAAACCGTCTGCTGGCTGGGGACCGTTGAGAGTTACGGCGAGGACGTCACGGCTCCGGGAAAATCTGTTTCCTTCAAGGCGCTTCAGGCTGCTTACTACAGCCACTATATTGTGGTGAGTACACACCCCAAGGGGAGACGTACGGCATTAGCCCGCATCCCCAACAATTATCACGGAACATTTTTCTGTTTCTTTGAATTTATAAACTCTTTTTTTTAATCTATAAACTTTCCACACTTGGAACACCTTATTGCACTAATGGTGTTTGAAAAAAGAAGTACACAGCACTTGTCTTAAAAAACGTTTTCAATTTATTTGATATGTATAAATGTGCATTCGTTGTATATTTCCACATTTTTATTAAGTTTGATTGATTCACGGATTAACACGATTTCAGCACATCATTTATTGTATATTGTTTGCGGTATATTGTTTTAACTACATTCACTCAATTTATCCACCATTTTTCGTTGGCGCTGCATATATTGAAAACATATACGATTTGACCTTTGTTGGTCCTTATTGCCGCAGCCTTCTTATTTAATCACTTAGTTTAGTTTAAGACAGAGCACTTGTGTTTCACCTATCCAGCGCAGAATCAATAAACACATATACATTATATCTCAAAGCCACAAAGAAGGTTGCTGTTGGAAGACTTCCCACTGCCAGACCATGTGATCACAGGACTAAATGAGACAGTTATAAAATCCCCTAAATGTGGGTTTTTCTTTCATCGATGTCTAAACGGTGAAGTATCCCCACTCTGTCAACGCTGTAGTCGTAGTCAACGCTGGAGGATTGTCAATGGATTACGTTGGTGGATAATTTTTTTTTCTTTTTAAATAAAAGGCTTGTCAAAACTTGTCTTTTGTTTTTGTTTTTGTTTTTGTTCAATGAAAGGATTTTTTTCAAAAGTCTGGCCTCTTTTATACAAATTTGATTTAACCCTTTAGTGAATGGGTAGGGATAAAAGTACCCCTTGTTACTTACGCCCGGCACAAACCATCTCTATATGTATAGAGATATATCTATATAATATATTTAAATTTATTTAAATATATGAAAACCTGCATTTGCTCTGAACTGGGGGACAAAAGAATGCTATTTTTAATATTCCGACTCAAACCCCATTTTTTCTTTAGAAATGTCATTCTTGCTGCAGAAGAATCTATACATTGTACAGATGCGCCACTTTACCAGCAGTTTAAGGGGATGCACCAGGCAGGATGTTTAAAGGAATTTTGCATTTTTTATGTTTCGCTTTAAGTGATGTATAAATCACTGCTCCTTTAAAAACTGTATTTTTAAAAAGTGTTTTTTTCATTGATTCCTGTCCCCCAGGGCAGCACCCTAATCCCCATACCCTTTTTATGGCCAATAGCTTTCATGTAAGCCTTCAAAATGGTGTCAATTGATTTTCAAACTTCTACCCCCATAGACTTGCACTGAGTTCGATTTTGAATTCGAACCTTTCCGATTTCCCATGCTCTAAAGTTCGAATTCAAACCAAACACAGCCCATCACTATTAGAGAAGACTAAATTTATGTAGAAAGACTGAACTCAGGGTATAAAGGAATGAATGATATCTGTTACATACATAGTTACATAGTATTTGAGGTTGAATAAAGACATTAGTCCATCAAGTCCAACCTATTAGGATCTCATTCTGGGAGTACCTGTACCCCTGTATATTACGGTCCCTTAAAAAATCATCCAAAAGTTTCTTGAACAATTCCATTTTTTTGCTGAAATCACCGCCTGTGGCAGTGAGTTCCAGACCCTAACCGCTCTAACTGTGTAGAACCCCTTTCGCCCCTTGTGCTGGAATTTTTTTTCCACCAATTTTAGGTGGTGGCCTTTTTTTTCAAGAGGTGGTGGCCTCTAGAAAAAAAAACATGAAAAACCGTTTTGTTTTGCGTAAGAATGTCATGATTTATAAATAAAAGTTACATTTTATATGACACTGAATGTGGACATACAATAGGAGTAATATATGTACACTTTTGTTACACTGGTTACATATTCACACAAAAAAACCCTGCAGAGATAAAATAACTAAATGAAAAAGGCATGCAGATATATATTACACCCAGGTAGATGTGGCCCCCTTCCACAATGAATTGGTGAGGGATCTTTTTAACCTAAAATAAAGAGAACCCCTCCACTTCTTTCATTGGTTTTTCTATTAAAACAAAAGGTTCAATGGTTAGTCAAAACAAAATTGATATTTTAGTTAAACCACTTGACAGTTTCCAATCCTTTGTAAAGAAGTGACCCAGTTTTGACTCTGTGGGCCTTTACTTTTGCAGGATGCCTCTTTACAAGGACAACAACAATGACTGTGTAACACTGCCTAGTGCAAAGACCACAGAACAGTACATTTTGCCTTAGTAGTGGGCCAGCATGACCTTCCTCCTCCCCAGCCATGGCTCATCATTCCCTGGGTGATTTCTGGCTGGATTCAACTGTTAACATCACAGGAGGTTATGGGAGAATACTCACCCCAGTGACATAATTAACCTAATAAGGAAGTAGCAGTCTGTAGTGGCTACTTACCATCCCTGTTCCAGCAACATGTCTTCTAAGGCTAGTGGCCACGCTCACATCTGAGCCATGACCCATCAGGTGCACTCATGGCATTCGCATGAATCCTGAAAGGGCCAGCATACACCATGAACACATGCCCATGTAATGTTTATGTATGTAATGCCAAGCCCCTATAAGGTTACCTTTCCAGTGCTTCCTCAATCCTGAGCCTTCCTGTGCCTCTGCCACTGCTGCCTGATCCAAACAACCATTACTCTGGGTATGCTCCATCTGCTCTTGGCATCACTTAGGATATGCTCCAGCAGTCAGGAATGTTTCTGGAATAGGTGTGGACCCTGCTGCAGAGAGAGGAATGTCACAGAAAGGGGTGTGGACCCTGCTGCAGAATGAGGAATATCTTTGGAATAGGTGTGGGTGGACCCTGCTGCGTGAGGAATGTCTCGGGAAGGGGTGGTAATACAGCAGTGTGAAGACTGTCTCTGCAGGAAGAGGTGACTCTGCAGAGTGAGGAATGTTTCTAGATGGGAGAAGGGACATTGCAGAGTGAGGATTGTCCATGGAGGAGACGTGGACACTAGAAAGTAAAGAATATTTATGGAGGGGGCATGGACCCTGCAGAATGGGAAATGTCTCGGTAGGATCTGTAGAAAAAGGTAACTCTGCAGAGTAAAGAATGTCTTTGGAGGAGGAAACTGCAAAGTGAGCAATGTCTCTGGAAGGGACATGGACAAGGCAGTGTGCAGGATGTGTGGACCCTGTAGAGTTAGGGATGTCTGTGGAAGAGGCACGGACAAAGCAGTGGGCAGGATGTGTGGACACTGTGAGGGATGTCTCTGAAAGAGGTGTAAACACTGCTAACAGATGAAGGTGAATGTGGAGCAGTAACTCGTCTGCCTCCCAGGTTACAACACCATCAAGACATTCATTACATGACATGACTTAAAATTGGGGAAAAATTGTGATAGAGCATTTAATGTGCCTCTTTTGCATATAACTTGCTTTAATTGAATGCACATTTCCAAAAATAAATGTAATATAGAAAAAAAAATCTTCTCTATCTAAAAGAGATTTTGACATTTGTCTTTAGAAAATGCTTATTTAGAATTCTGTAATCAATATTTGAATGATTCAGTTTTCTTTTCTTGCTTGTAGTCTGTAAGTTCATGGCAATGCATTTCCTTTCTTTTCCTTCTTCAGTACTACATGGAGTTTCTTCAATTCCCATTGAGCCTGCGCCGTTATTGAAGCCATGCACTTTGAGACACTATACACATACTGTATATACATATATACATTAGTGTTTCTTTAAGGTGGGAGATCATGTTATGCACTTGGTCCACCACTCATTCCACTTTCCATCATGTAAGGCTGAGGTGAAGGGTAGGATCCAGGAATTGTGGATGGTTGCAGAACTGTAGCAGGGTTCTGTACCATAAATACCTGGAAAAAATACCATAATATATTGAATGTATAGAGATGTTTATATATTAACCACTTCAAGACCAGGTGTTTAGACCCCCTTCCTGGCCAGGCCATTTTTCAGTGTTCAGCGCTGCAGTCCTTTGACTGACGTTTATTCCGTCATGCAACGCTGTACTGAAATGAATTTTATACCATTTTTTGGGGACAGATAGGGCTTTATTTTGGGGGTATTTAATCACCACTGGGGTTTTTATTTTTTATTATAATTAGGAAAAATTACAGAAAATTTTGGAAAAAAAAAGTTTTTTTTTACATTATGTTAGGAAACATTTATTATTACCCAGTTTTTTGGTAAAATATAAAAGATCGGGTCACGTCGGGTAAATAGACACCAAACATGTCAAGCTTTAAAATTGCGCGCACCCGTAAAATCGCAGAAAACTACCATACCCAAAATTGGCCATAGGGGACACTTTAAAAGCTTTTACCGCTCATCAGTTTAGTGTTATCAGTGATTGATGGCCCTAGACTTATTGCTCTCACTCGGACGTTCGCGGCGATATGTAACATGTGCGGTGTAATGGGCGCAATCGTCTTTTTTGCACATATGCACCCCCGACGCATGTTTGCATGCGTGTATGTATGGGTAAAAAAAAAATAGTTTTTTTATTCTTTTTTTTATGTGTAACTTTACATGTTTTGGGGGGGGGAACTTAAATGTTTTTTTCCTTTTTTTTCCCCCCACTAAACTGTATTGCTATCACATACAAGACAATGGCTATCAGCATCCTGAGCAAATTCTACTCTCGAGTGGTCAGAATAGGCAGTTCACTCTTTGAATATATACTGTATACTGTATATGTACCATAATTACAGAACTTTGAAAAAATAGAAAAATTTGAATAAAAATGTTTTATAAGGTTGTGTTTGTTTCCAGAGAATAAAGATGAAATCAAATAGAGTCAAAAGAATAACACTATCACTTCTGTTCCCAGCTTTGCCAACTTTACCTAATGAGGGTCTAGTTATAAACTATTCGCAGAGCCATTTGCGAAGGTTTGTGTTGTGCAAATGGAAAAAGGAATATTATTAATATCATTTTTTTTAAGGTTGAGTAAATTATAATACTGTATTATGGCCACTAGATGGAGCTGAAGAGCACAGGACAAAAAACATTTCAGGTCAAATATAATGTAATACTGTAACATGGGCATAGTTCAGCTTTGTCTACCTCTGCTGACCAAACCTGCCCATACAGCCTCATACAGCCTCATAGACTTCCATGGGACCATCTCCCAGCAGGGAGACAGATGCAGGCAGAGAAACTCACTGGGTGTCACAGACAGCAAAGCAATGGCCTTAGGATCTCTCGGTGTATAGTTCTGCAGGGGGTGAGGTTGGGATTGTTTAGGTCAGGGAAAGGGGTCAGCAAGAATAAGTGCACATTGTCTAAAAGTGTACTTATTTTTTAAATGACTGGACTGAAAACGTTAAGAGTCAATTCCCACAAGACTGCAGTGCACCAAAAGGCATGTAGTTTTGTGCATTGAGCAGCATTGTGCGCACTGGCTGCCCATTCAAAATTATTAGTAACACACCTTAAACCATTAAAAATAGGTCTTGCTGCACATTTTTGTAGCACACCACAATGCACATAATGTACTGCAGTGAGCTGTAATGTATGGACATAAGTTAGGGTGCCATTTAAAATGAATGGTACCCCGACACAGTGATGCATGCATAGTCCTTTACTGCATTTACACCAGGTCTCTATGGCTTTATGGTAAAGCCCTACCAAACTAATGATATCTGACAGCACTGGCTCTTACCTGAGTGGGTACTGCTTGATTGGGGTGTTTTTGAGCCCGACAGGCAAAAGCAGAAATGGAAACAGAAATGCAGAACTGCAGCAGATATGTGATGATGAACAATCCACGCATAACATGGCCTACGATCTGTAAATGCAAAATAACATATTAAAGAGTGTTTTGTAGAGGCTGAAAAGTTATACCACCTGACAGCTTCTTCTATCTCTCGGGGACTCTATTGGTGAGATCTCTGTGTTGAGTTCCTGGCTGTGCACATCTTCTGTACCCATTATGAGGGGCTCCCACCATCCCTTCTGGATTTTCTATGTATTTTATAATATAGAAAATGTAACAGGAAAAGCTTTTCCTGGGGGTGGAACACTCAAAACTCCCAGGTGGACATGAACAGAGTTAGGATTTATGACAAGGAGCTCTCAGTGTTGGAGCATCCGAGACATTTAAGAAACTCTACCCACCAACCTTCTACTCTAACTAAAATTTCACTTTTTGGGAGGACTGGTTGTTTAAAAGGATTGCAAAGGCACATTAAAGTGGGCTTGAAGTCCACTTCAATGTGTCTTGTCTGAAAAATACATAATTTTCTTGGTTTTAGTCATCCAAGGCTCAAATGTATGTATGAAGGGGTTTTTTGATTGCACTGCCTCGTTCGGGACGCATATCTTAATTGTTTTTATATTTCTTTTATCATAAACAGGACACAAAAAAATATTATACTCACAAAAAACGGTATCTAATTGGCTGGACTACAGTCCTCCCAGCCTTGGACACAGGTAAGCAGGCAGCAACTAAGTACCTGCAGGCAGATGGCTCAGCTTAGGGTAGTTTAAGGGGCTAGGGAGGAGTTTGGTGGGTTTCCCTTTCCATTTTAAACATTATTATGGAACTCCAATCAAAACCTTTTTATAGATGGTAACGTTTGACAAGAATAGGAACCCTATATTTGATAAGCTAGGAAAAAGGTGCACCCAGTTCAACCTATAGAATTGTATACTGTTGCTCAATCTGTGATCTACAGGCACTCCTAGATCCTTTTCCATCACTGATTCTCCTCCTGACTGTGTCTGACTGCGTATTGTGCATGCAAATTTAAGCTCTCACGTGCATAGCTTTACATTCCTCTATATTGAACCTCATCTACCATGTAGGTGATAACCCCCTATTTTGTCAAGGTCTTACTGTAACGCTACCATATCATGTGCAGAATGTGGAGTAGGGAAGGATTAGTACCCCTGTCAGATTTGTATTGCTGTCTGTGTCCTTGTTATGATGATTCACCCTCTCTATTTGTCTTGGTGACTGTTATCACTGAAAGTGAAGGAAAATCCCAAATGTTGGGTTTTCATCAGAACAGGAGTAGACAAAAGAAAAACTTCCTATGGGGACACTAGTGCTGGTTACCTTGCTGACCCCCAGTGATTTCCATTGCTTTGGAGGGATTTTCACTCACTTCCTATCGTGGCTTAATATCATTAAAAGACAAGGTTACCGGCACTGGCCCCCAGACAGAACCAGAGAAAACTATGGCGGATACTACTAGCAATTTTAGAGGATAAGGCATTTATCACTACTCTCAATGCAACCATCCACGTACATCCAATTTATTCAACACCAGTAGTTTTTTTTGTTTAATAGATTAAGCATTTGTGTGTTATGGAAAGTATTAGGAAAATCTGGATAAATCACACCCACTAATCTTCTATCATTCAGTTTCTTGCTCTTCCTTATAACAGGTCGATCTGACAATAATGGTCTTTCATAAATCTATGCTGGGTAATACCTATGATAACTTAATTACAGCCCAGGCTAACTGGTTTGTGGTTTCCTGATATACCTCCTCTGTCTGTTTTTTATTAAAGTATACCCACCAGTTTGTGAGACAGAGCAATGGCTAGATAGATAGATAGATAGATAGATAGATAGATAGATAGATAGATAGATAGATAGATAGATAGATAGATTAATACTGTAGATATTTGTGTTCCTCCTGTGCAAATTGTCTGCTGTTGCTATTATACTGTTATGTCTTGCATTGTATATTAATAATGTTGTGGTATATGCCTGAAATGAAATGCTGGGTTAATACCACAGCAACTTGTTTATTTCTAAATTCCCCGTCCTGTTTTTGTGCAAGTTGGTGCAGTCTCTAGATAGACCCTACTTTAGAGATGGACCCTCTTTCTCCTTGTTCCCTCAGTATAGTGCTAGCATTCATAGCAGACACAAGGTTGGGAAGATTGTTGTATTTTTATGCTTCAAGAGATAAACATGAAAAAACATGTCTGTACGGTATCCTGTGAATTAAAACTGCATTGGATAACAAAATATGTGTCTTATTGGAGAGTTAAGCTGTCTGTGGATTGTGTTCATTCAGCAAGTGACCATACTGCCTGGATGGATTGAGATCTAAAGGAGGTATGTCAATGCATAAAGCAACATTTGAGATGGAACATAGACAGATGAATAGATAGATAGATAGATAGATAACAAGATACTTACAATTAAATCGTCACAACTATAGTACCCAAAGCAGTAATATTGAACAAAGAAATCCACAATGTTCAGTATCAGTCCGCAAAGAGAGACAATGGATACTGCAATGCTCACGCCCAGGGCACCTTTAATCTGTAAGAAAATAAAGACACCTTGCTTAAAAGCTCATCTTTATCTTATTGTGTTTTGTTTTAGGCATGAGAAGGGTAGAACATATGTCCAAATCCACCAACCAAGACCCTGCTACGTCACCCCCTCCCCTTAATCTCACCCCAACATTTTTAAACTTATAATGACCAGATGGACAAGGATTGGAGTTAACAGACGTAGCAACTTTTTTATTACAAAATACTCTGTACTTAGGGAGATTCACCCTCTCTATCTATCTTAGTGAACATGTCACCAGGACTGAACATGAGTATAGAGCTAAGATTTCGAATTATCACTAAATCTTGCCAACTCAACCTTGCAACATTTACAAAATGTGTCCCTTTATTATCAAATTACACCACAAAGCTTCTAATTCTCATCTTTGCCTTAACTACTGAAACTTCCTCCTTAAGGTGGCCTGCCACTACACAGGCTATGCCCATTTCAGCCATAGCAAAGGGGTAAATCCAGGAAATTCAAGGAGATATACTGGGCCACACACAGCCCAACTATCATCAATGCAAATTGTTAGAATGCTCTGTGGCAACAGAAGCAATCAGAACTTATTTGTGGGTAAGGAGTTATTGTATTGGTTCCCTTACCAGACACATGGACGGCTTGGACACAGCTGCCACTGACAAAGATCCTGCAATGATGACCTGCACTTTAAGTGGAAAAAGAAACTAAACGTTGTGTAGTAGTGGTTTTAGGTTTTGTCATATGAGTCAGATTGTGGCTCAGTGGTTAGCACTTGCATTCATAGTGAACCTTTTATACGAGTATACAGACTAGTACGGTCATGATTTTACTGGTTGTGTGCTAAGAAACAGCCAGAAATATAGCATTTTTAGAAAGGTCAGCAATAGCAGCTTATTTATTCACTCAGCAACAGTTTCCTTTAAATAGCTTTTACCCCAAAATCACCTCTATTCTTTGTGGGTGTGCATTTATATAGCTGGAAAGCAGCAGCTCCTCGAGGAAGGTGCTTGGTGGGCATGGTAGCTCTTCTGTCATAATGCCTGGTGTATATGGTAGTGTCTCAGCATTGATGCTTGCTGTGTATTGTTTTAAATTGTATGTAATATTCTGTCACCACATAAGATAAGAACATAAAATTTAACTTTATTACAATCTTTATTACAATTTTGTTAAGTTTATTTTTTTACTTACAAGAATTGCTCCCCAGAATGAAATTCCACTGTACGTCGCACTGTAGGATGCCGAAAAAATTAGGCCAATACCAAAGGCAATGTTTAGGTTTCCCATAAAGATCAGGGTAATCTGAAAGCACAAAAAGAGTTATTTTCTATGCTGACTGCTCCTAGCTCAATTATAGGATTCAATTAAAAACTGTTGAAATGAAACCTGCCTCTACTCTTAAGGTGCCCATACACTTTACAACCCTCACAAGACTTTTGTCTTGCGAGGGTTGTAAAGTAATTTAAAAAAGCGTACGATCTGCCCATCTTGGTGACTCCGATGACCGCAATGCTGAACGGGCAGTGTGCGCGTGCGAACACCGGTCCGTTCGGCATTTGTCTCCCGAGCATGCCACAAACCAGCCGAAAATCCTACGATTTTCGGCTGGTTTTCGAACATGCTCCTTAGACAAAAGGCGTGCAACCATACATTAGAAACGGTCGCACGCCTTCCATACACCTTGAACGCTCAATTTTTTTTTTTTACTTCAATACTTTTTTTTATTTTAATAGTACAGTACATAAACACTTTTACATCCATTAATACATAATTAAAACAACAATACAAAATGAAAACCAATACTTTAAACAAAAACACAAAACAAAGAAAAAAATAAAAATTTGTTTTTCAACATACCATACTACCTAAAAACACATTGTTCCACATACTACCTAAAAACACATTGCTCTTCACTACTGTAAGCTGCTCTGGTAGTATATACCCCTTCGTAGTACTGTTTAAAGATTGAAGGAATTCTGTCGGACTCTCCGCACATCTGGCCATCCATATCCTGCAGCACATTTACAAATGGAGCTTGCTCTTGCGCCTTCGCCAGTTGCGCCAACAGTCTTCCCGAACTCTCTCCCTCTTCCCAGTACTTCTGATTACCAAAAAATAGTTTATTTTTAGCTTTCTTACTTTCAATATGCCTCAATTGTTCCTGTGCTGCAGTCCAATCATCACAAGCCTTTTCATTAGGATTTAACACAAACTGTGTCTCTAAACGAATCACTTCTTTACGTGCCTCTTCCTCCTCCCTATTCCATTGCCTCCTTGTCCTACTAATCTGCTGGCATAAATATCCCCTGATATATGCTTTTAAAGAATCCCATACTATCCCCTGTGGTGCAGAATTATTATTTGTGCTCAAAATCTCACTTTCACTTAGATATCTCACTTTCTAATTTCTCCTGTGCTGACAATATAGTTAACCATCCCGGGTTTCATTTCCAGGGTAGCTTAAAAAAACGTCCCCCGGTTCAATTATAGTGATTATTGGTGAGTGATCTGAAAGTGATCTTGATTGTATCTCAACTGATTTAATTAGTGACATTACATCAACCGAACATAAAGCTAAATCTATCCTAGATAATGTGTTATGTGTCTTCGAAAAACATGTGTATTGGTGTTCCTCTGGGTGCATCAACCACCACACGTCCCATAACCCTATTTCTTTACACAAATTATAAAACAAAGTATTTTTAGTAGAATTTAAGTGTTTATTTACTGGGAATTTATCTAGTGCCATATTCATATAAGCAGCGCTCTATTTTACATGGAATAGGAATCAAATGCATTCTAGGATTAGTGACTCTGTCATGTTTGGACTCTGCTAGGGCAAAAGACCAGGCAAACTTTGCTAAGTAAGAAAAGCAGTGTGTCGCTTCAGGTTAGTCTATGATGTAGCCAGGTGCTTGTCCAGCTTGTTTGCTCAAAGCCACTATGCAAGGAAATTGGATGACTGCACACCAGCTATATCTGAACACTTTCCTTATTCTACCATAAAAGCATTACACAAGTGATGAATTGAGACTTGTTGGGCGTAGCAGTGAGTGGCACAGATATTTCTTAAAGGTCATAATGTCTACATTGGATACTGTGAACAGTACATGTTTCCATTAAACGTGTGGTGGCAGCTACTCTTTTTGTGTAAAAAGGATTAACTGTGGAGTTACCTAACCCTAGTGAAGACCGCTCCTAGATTGTTGTTCTGCTGAGCAAGAAAACCTCTTTGTAGCGTGGGACTGAGAGTGCCATTGTCACATTCTGATGGTAGTGGTGGATTTTGAGAATGCCGGCATCAGAGGGTGGACTTGTGCTGAATTGTGTTACAATAGGTCAGACCAGTGGCGTCACAAGGGGGGCGCGGGGGGTGCGGCCCGCACCCGGGTGACACCATTGGAGGGGTGACACCAAAATGACTCACAATCATGGACCGAACGCCCGACAGTATCAGGAGAGAGGAGGGGATCCCGCCGGGTGACTGTCCCCTTCTCTCTCTGACGGTGTCCATCACCAAGATGGCCACCGGCAGGTATCAGATTACTGCCGTGCGTGCGCGATGACGTCATCGCGCATGCGCAGTGACGTCTCGGCAGGGGGACACTCGGTTACCGCTCTGGGTGTCACCCAGCCTCGGGACGCCCCTGGGTCAGACTGAGTAAGTAACACAATAATAAATGACAACAACGCAAAGAATCACCATTGCTCCCTTTGCTGCCAATCAGCAAAAAAGTATAATTATGAAGTTGCCCAAATTATAAAATAATGCCAGGCAGCCTTTACTCCTCAATGTGGGAGTGCATCATAAAAAGGGAACTGGAAGTTGTTTTCATGGGGGCTTATGCAAATTGTTTTGGCTGACAGAATATTCACACATATTTGGCTATCTATCGATCTATCTATCTTTATCTATCTATCTATCTATCTATCTATCTATCTATCTATCTATCTATCTATATATGAATCTGCCACAATCAATTGATACTGAGTCCAGGTGAACAGATCCACCCAATTCTATTAAACAATTTTTAAGAGCACATTGCCAAAACACACACAAAAAAATATTTTTCCCCACACTTACCCCCAGGCCTTTTGGTTTACCCTTCATAAATTCTTGATGGAACACATTTGGCTGGATCATCGCAGGTATAATTGTAGCTGTTGGATTGTTCCACTGCTGGGGAGTGGGTTGGTTCCACATCTGAGGGTTAGGAGATAGATATTGTCCAGGGCCACCTGGAGGAACATTCCACGGGGCAGGTGGGGGGGGGCAGCAGGATTGTCCCCGAACTGGGTGGAAGACATTTTGCAGCCTTACTAGCAAAAGAAAAAAATAATTACAGAAATTATCTCACAGATGGACTGAAGGAATATTCTCATAAACACGTCAGGCAAATACAAAAAATAAAGCAATTATTGATCAAAAATTGATTGAATGTATTTTACACACAACCTGTATTAATTGATCATAATTTGACTTGATTTTAGTTTCAATAATCTCTTGTTGAGCAGCGCTCAGAATGGAGAGAGAGGGCAAACATGTCTGTTGTAGCTCCTTGACTTTCCAATAATGGGGGTTTATTTAAAAATGTATTTTAAAAAATCCACAGCCTATTCATCAAGTGAAACATTTCTTCTATCTTAACCAGCTGTTATAGTAACATGCAAAAACAAATGTTTTGAGTGTAATTTTTCTTCTGGTTGAAAAGTTCTGCTTACCAGAAGTATCTGTTCTCATGCTCTGCAGAACTTCTGTTTTGCAGCAGACTGCCTTGTCTCAGGAATGGATACACGGTGTCTGTGTATTAGTTTGTATAGGCTTGAAACTTGAGCCAGCACTACAGGAAGAGGCCCTGAGCTGAAAAGGGAAGTTCTCCTCAAGCATGAGAAGACACGAGGATTTAAAAGGAAGAGCAGCAAAGAGAAAAGAAACAACCATGGATTACAGTAAGGCACACATTACAGTATTGTTTTATGTTAAAAAATCTGAGGGTTTAATGTCACTTTAAGGATTGGTAAGCTGCAATATATTAAATTTTTTCTTTAACAGCTGTTAAAAAAATATATTAGCCAAAGGGGTAGTGTATTGCTTTCACTGAGGTGGCTGAATTATTGACTTGCATTGTTAGAAGGAGCAGTAAAGCTAAACTATAGTGCAGTAATGCTGAGCCTGTGTATGTATTAATGAGCAAACATGACTGTCCCTATATATGTACTTATACAATTTTTTTAATTATCTGTGTTTGTGTTTTCTTTAAATATATTAAATATATTATATGTTAAAATTATATTATTATTTTTTTGGTCACATATATTTGAAATACTACAAATAAATATTGTATATTTAAATAACAAATGAACATTTAATTAAAATCGGCTAAATAAATTCCAAATGCATCAGGACAAAAAATGTGCTAAGTCTTACAGTTGTGATTGGAAAGCAGCCACAGCCTAAATACAAAAGTCTGTTCCCTGCCAATGCACTGTAGAGACGAACATGTGTTCTCTGTGTGGATCCAGTGATCTCTCTGCAGGTGTCCAACACTCTGCTTGCTGAATCAAAGCTACGGCTCTCCAATCAGAAGACAATATTAGGTTTACTGATTGCACTTAAAAAAAATATCAAAGATATTGACCCTTAACCATTATAATGTAGTTTTCTTGTCAAATAATAGCAATCTGAAAAAAGGAACAGTTAAGCTAAATAGATTATTTTAGTGTTTTGTTTTTAGTTCAATCATACTATGACAGAACGAAACCGTATAACAACCAGGGCCGGCCTTAGGCCTTTAGGCGCCCTGTGCGAGAAAGCTTTACAGCGCCCCTCAGTGACCACACCCCTCAGTGGCCACACCCTTTAGAACAGTTAAGCTCACATCATCACACAATGCTCTATTTGTGGGAATACATCATTGCATCCTATTATGTAGTTAACAAAGTTTAAAAAAAGTTCCAATTTATCTAAGGCTCAAAAGATTGTGCCTCTCTCAATAACACGAATAAAAATCTCAGAGTAGCTAGTACCCCATGCACACCGAAATTTTAAAATTAAATATAATTAAAAGCAAAAATCGTTTGAAACCATCTGGGCTCCCTGGGTTGCATTTAAAGCTATGCCCATATATATACAGCTGACCGGTGAACTAATCAATTAATTAATTATTATTACTGGGACTGTATTGATAAAACCATAAGGTGTAAGTATAGCGGACTTGTGAATTATCCACTAGAATAAGGGGAATTGTAGAGTTTGTAGAGTTAGTTGCAAGTAGGAGGGCAATAAGGGAAGGACTGAGTGGGCTATTATTACGGATACTATTCCCCCTCTTTTCCCGAAAATCCCAATACACCCCCTCCCTTCACCTTTTTTTCCTTCCCTCCCCATCCTCTCCCCCTCCTTTTTGTAAATGTAGAGTATTTTATTTGTATGATTTTGGTGCAGACACACGAGTAAAGCATAGTTTCATCATGTTGAGAGGCAGACAAGTGCGTCTGCTCACTGATGGAGGTCTGCACCTGAAATATACTTGTTTTTGTTTGAAATGTAATTGTTCTGTATGAAATGTAACTGTTTTGTTTAACAAAAATATACTTTAATAAAAATTGAATATTAAAAAAAAAAAAGCAAAAATCGGATTTAAAAAAAAAGTTACAAATCATACACCATATAGTTAACATATTCAGTAAAATGACTTCTAGCTGTGTAACACCAATGGATTACACCTTGTTCTTCCATCTATAGAAGAAAAGACCATACCTGTACAGTGTTCACTGGTGAATAGGTCACTCTGTAGATTGCATTAACATAGGTTCTATTTGTACTCGGCTATATGCACAATTTTACAACCTTGTCAAGTTACACAGATAAGTAGTTGAACAATACATATTAATGACGAGTGGCAAAAAAAAAAAAAAGGTTGTAAACATTTATGATGGAAACTACACACCCAAAAAATAAGGAATTGGAAACTTTATTAACTGTAGAATATGATTTTTTATAATCATACTCTTTTATCTTGAAGATATAGGGTGGAAGAAGTTCAAATGAGAAAATTGCTTCCGTTCTTGCATAAAACTCATAAATGTGTTTAATTACAAAATTATAAATGATTACAAGATAAATGGCATGAAACAAAATATAAAAATAGTTATGTAAATGTATAAGTATGTACTGCCCATCTGCCATGCATAGCCTTTTATTCACAATTTAAAACATGACAGACTCTGGGACCTTTGGTACCTCACAGCTGAAATCTAAAACTCCTAACTCCACTAGTAGGAGAGAGAGAGGGAGGAGCAATGCTCCCACCTTCCTGCTAGCTTCAACTATATTAAGTGCATCCATAACTATCATTTAAACCCTTGGTTCTCAACTGGTGGGTCGTGACCCAACAGTGGGTCGCGACCCCTTGTTCAGTGGGTCACCGCGTGCCTTCCACTTTTCTAGGTGAGAGGTTCCTCAGCCCCCTTCTAATGCAGCACTGTCACTTCTCGCACCAAGCAGCCATTCAAAATATGCTGCCGGGTGCCGAGTGTCAGCTTGAGGTGAGGTGGGGTGGGCTGGAGCTATAGCTGTGAGGAAGCTCCTTCAATACTTGCATTGTTTACAGCTTCCTCACATGCCCTTTCGAGGTGCCTGGGCCGGAGTGATGTCACATTCTGGTTCCCAGAACCTCTACAGCAGGGGCGCCCACAATTTTTCGTCTGGAGATCTACTTTTCAAATGACGAGCTCAATGAGATCTACTAACGAAAAAAAAACTGCATTCAGGGGCGGGAGGGGGCGTGGCGGTGCATTAAAGTCAATGGCACCGCAGGCAGGCCCCTCGCCCACAGTGTGATCGCCTGCACCCAGAACCCAGGCCTGCGTCCCAGTCCAGTGCGAGCCGCAAAAATGCTGCAAGCACTATTTTTGCAGATCGCACTGGACCGGAATGCAGGCACACTGGACCCCAGGCTGAGGATCCACTCCAGTTCTTGTAAGGTAGGGAGGAGTGTGTATATGTCTGTGAGATTGTGTCTGCGGTTGTGTGTGAGATTATGTCCCACTTCCCGCCCACAGTTTAATCGCCTGCATCGGAATGCGTGTTACCTCAATGCCGTGCTTTCCATTGCATTGCGACTTTACATAGTCATTACATAGTTAGTCAGGTTGAAAAAAGACACGAGTCCATCGAGTTCAACCTATAGAGATATGAAAAGAAAAAAAAAAGAGAGAAGAAAAACCAAAACAGAAGGCTAGGCCCACAATTACCCACTGTTGATCCAGAGGAAGGCAAAAAAAGCACGGTTCAATTTGCTCCAACAGGGGAAACAAATTCCTTCCTGATCCCATAAGGCAATCGGATATTCCCTGGATCAACAATCTCTGATGCCTAATATATCTATAAGAACTCAATATCCAGTAATATTATTAGCATTTAAGAATACATCCAGATGTTTTTTTTAAAACAATGAACTGAGCTAGCTAAAACTAGCTCCTGGGGGAGTCTATTCCACATTTAACAGCTCTAACTGTGAAGAATCCTTTCCGTATGCAACGGTTAAACCTCTTTTCCTCCAGACGAGTGCCCCCTTGTCCTTTGCAGTGACCTTAACATGAATAATTTGGCACCAAGCTCTTTATATGGACCATTTATGTATTTATACATCCACCCTTAATCGCCTCTTCTCCAGAGAGAATAAATTCAGGTCAGTTAATCTTTCCTCATAGCTGAGCTCCTCCATGACTCTTATGAGTTTAGTCACCCTTCGCTGCACTTTCTCTAGTTCCACAACATCCCTTTTGTGAACTGGTGCCCAAAACTGAACTGCATATTCCAGATGAGGTCTTACTAATGCTTTGTACAGGGGCAGGATGATGTCTCTATCTCTGGAGTCTATACCCCTCTTAATACAAGAAAGTATTTTGCTTGCTTTAGAGACAGCGGCTTGACATTGCATGCTATTATTGAGTCTATGGTCTACCAGAACACCCAGATCTTTCTCCATCATTGACTCCCCGAAAACATACTCCCCTAGAGTGTATGGCGCATGCATGTTTTTGGCCCCCCAAGTGCATAACTCGACATTTGTCAACATTAAACCTCATTTGCCAAATAGATGCCCAATCACAGTGCATTCAGATCTGCTTGTAGGTTGGAGACATCCTGTAAGGACTGTATTCCACTACATAATTTGGTGTCATCTGCAAACACAGAAATAGTACTTTTAATCCCCAATTCTATGTCATTTATAAATAGATTAAACAGAAAGGGGCCCAACACTGAACCTTGGGGGACGCCACTAACAACCTCAGACCATTCAGAGTATGAATCATTCATCACCACTCTCTGAATACGGTCTTTAAGCCAGTTTTCTACCCAATTACAGATTGAATACTCTATACCTACTGACCTTAACTTATACATTAGCCGCATGTGGGGAACGGTGTCAAATGCTTTTGCAAAGTCCAAGAATACTATATCGACAGCCATTCCTCTGTCCAATTTATTACTCACTTCCTCATAAAAAGAAAGTAGGTTTGTTTGACAACTTCTGTCTTTTGTGAATCCGTGCTGACTATCGCTTATGATATTATTTTCAAGCAAAAATCAATTGCATGTGATCCTTGATCAAACTTTCAAGTATCTTCCCAACTATTTAAGTTAAACTTACAGGTCTGTAATTACTTGGTAAAGACTTTGATCCCTTTTTAAATATAGGTACCACAATGGCTTTGCACCAATCCATCGGTACCAAGCCAGTCATTAGAGAGTCTCTAAAAATGAAATACAATGGCTTAGAAATGACACTGTTCAGACTTAGGTCGCAACTTAATGACCAAAGAAAAATGTGGGTCGTGAGGTTACACACGTTGAGAACCACTGATTTAAACCATATAATGTTGCATGCACCAATATAGTTATACATAATACAATGTACTTTCTCATATTAATAACCTAATCAAGAAATATTACAAGAAAGAGATATCATTCATAGTTTGTAAACACTTCATAAACTTTGATTTAGAATATTCTGCACAAAGCGACCCCCACAGTCTTCCTCAGTAATTAAGAATGAGAGGGGTTGTCTCAGCCCTCTTCACCAACTTCATAGATGAAGAACATATGTGCAGCAAATAACTTAAACATATAGTATTACATCTTTCGAGACTTAACCAAAATCATGGACTTTATAAGTCTGCTTGCGCACATATCCAAACTGAACAAAAGAATATATAGAAAATCAATCATCACTTATGTCCTTCACATTCATACATAATCCCTATATGAATAATCAGGGCCACCATCAGGGGGGTACGGCCAAAACTTATGTAAGGGGCCCGGGCAGCCTGGGGGGGCCGCCCGGGACCCTTACATGAGTATCGGTCGATGGTGACAGATGGAGGCGGTCAGTCCCTAGCAGCGGCGGGCCCCAGCATTGCCGATCCAGCGGGCCCCATCGGCGCTGGGAACTGGGAGGGAGGTAGAGAGATGCCGCCCTGACCAGCCCACCTGAGACCCCTGCAGAGCCCACCATAGAGAGTACCAGATGGGCTATGCATCATTTATGGTGGGCTCTGCAGGGTCACTCTCAGGTATGTGTGGGGTATCAGGTGGGCCCTGAGTCCAGCGCGTCAGTAAGCCCCGCGTCCAGTGGGTCATTAAGCCCAGAGTTCAGCGGGTCACTAAGCCCAGAGTCAAATTCATATACTGTTCTGCATTGTTATATAAATGTGTTGCTGGGATTTGTAGTCCCCCTACAGCTGGTGCCATTGTGCATTAGAGTGTAAGCTCCTCTGTACAGAGACTGATGTGGCTGGCTCAGTGTTCTCTGTACAGTACTGTGGTATAGGTCAGAGCTATATAAATGTATAATAATAGTGTGTGACTGTGCCCTTGTTCGCAGCTCCACACGCGCCACGCGCTTCACGCCACACGCCGGACCTCCTCCCCGCCTCACCCAGCCCTGAGCTCTTTCCTGCCGCTGCGCGCTAAGATGCTGCCTGCCAAGATGATCACGTCATTGCAGGGAGACTGCAGCATGGGGGAACGGCAGCTGCTGACAGTCCCAAGATCTCAGGGGAAGAAAGTAAAGTTGCTACCTGCACTTACTGCACTAAAGTAAGACTGCCTGCACTTTTCCCCCACATGCTATATAAATGTATTGCTTGGACAGTGATTGGTTGTATTCCTCTATAGCTCATGGTGTATTGCGCTGTATATGTACCACCAGCTATAGAGGACTACAAATCCCAGCAATACATTGTACTCTGTATGTATATTGTATTGCTGGGATTTGTTGTATTGCTCTATAGCCGGTGGTATTCTCCATTGTGCTGTATAATGTACTATTGCTGGGATTTGTAGTCCTCTATAGCTGGTGCCATTCTGCATTGATTGCTGTATAATTTTACACTTTCCATTTCACTATATTGCACACCACACTTTTTTTTTTTTGCTTCCACCGCTCCAAGCTTGACTGATGTGACTAGCTCAGTGTTCTCTGTACAGCACTGCGGTATATGTCAGAGCTATATAAATGTGCAATAATAGTGTGCGACTGTGGGGGGACATTAGAGTGTAAGCTCCTCTGTACAGAGACTGATGTGACTGGCTTAGTGTTCTCTGTACAGCACTGTGGTATATGTCAGAGCTATATAGATATATAATAATAGTGTGTGACTGGCTCAGTGTGTCGGCGGTGCAGGGGGGGTTGCGGCTGTGTTTTCGGCCTAAAGCCATGCAAGAGGCCCCAAAATTTCTGACGGCTGCCCTGTGAATAATACCCTATAAACATTATTAGTATTGTTAGTTATTTTCTAAATACTGTATATCTATATTTCTATATATATGTATATATTGTGGCAGTGCATGGCAATTCCACTGTGTTATTTCCATTCCTGTGTCCAGAATTTGAGAGGCCAGTGCATGCTAATGGCACAGATGTGCACGGCCTTTATAATAAAGGTGTTGGGAAGGGTTCAAGACTCCACTTGGGAGACAGGAAAGCGCCACCCAGGAGACAGAGTGGAGTCCAGTGCAGCAGGGTGGTGGGGATTGGGAATAACCCCCAGTGTGCAGGTTAGCACACGACTGAGGCTGTCTGGAGGAACAGACAGTGGCCTGAGGCCGGAGCAGCGGTGCTGCAAATGCAAAGCCAGGAGGCTGGATGGGCATGTACTGCCAAGGTATGCTAAAGAACCCCTGCGAGGGTAATTACTTTATGTTTGTGTACTTTCGTTTAAATAAAAGTGGGCAGGAAGCCCTGAAAAGAACATGTTTGCGAGTTGCGCTACCATTTGGAGCTAATCCCCACAATATATACAGTGTACATATATAGATATATATATAGATAGATAGATCTATCTATATATATATAGATAGATCTATCTATCTATATATATATAGATAGATCTATATATATACAGATCTATCTATATATATATATACACACACTTTATTGTCAAAAGTATTGGGCCACCCCTCCAAATCATTGGATTCAGGTGTTCCAATCCCCTTTATGGCCACAGGTATATAAAATCAAGCACCTAGGCATGCAGACGCTTCCACAAACATTTGTGAAAGAATGGGTCGCTCTCAGGAGCTCAGTGAATTCAAGGGTCGTACACGTGATAGGTTTCCACCTTTGCAATAAGTCCATCCATGAAATTTCCTTGCCACTAAATATTCCACGGTCAACTGTTAGTGGTATTATAACGAAGTGGAAGCAACTGGGAACAACAGCAACTCAGCCACAAATGACAGAGCGGGGTCAGCGCATGCTGAAGCGCACAGTGCGCAGAAGTCGCCAACTGTCTGCAGAGTCAATAGCTACAGACCTCCAAACTTCATGTGGCCTTCAGATTGACACAACAACAGTGCGTGCAATGCAAAGCATCAGATGCAGTGGTGTAGCACACCGCCACTGGACTCTAGAGCAGTGGAGATGTGTTCCCTGGAGTGACGAATCACGCTTCTCTGTCTGGCAATCCAATGGATGTGTCTGGGTTTGGCGGTTGCCAGGAGAACGGTACTTGCCTGACTGCATTGTGCCAAGTGTAAAGTTTGGTGGAGGGGGGATTATGGTGTGGGGTTGTTTTTCAGGGGTTGGGCTTGGCCCCTTAGTTCCAGTGAAGGGAACTCTTCAGGCATCAGCATACCAAGACATTTTGGACAATTTCATGCTCCCAATTTTTTTGGGAACAGTTTAGGGTTGGCCCCTTCCTGTTCCAATATGACTGCGCACCAGTGCACAAAGCAAGGTTTATAAAGACATGGATGAGCGAGTTTGTGGTGGAGGAACTTGACTGGCCTGCACAGAGTCCTGACCTCAACCCAATAGAACACCTTTGGGATGAATTAGAGCGGAGACTGCGAGCCAGACCTTCTCGTCCCACATCAGTACCTGACCTCACAAATACCTTACTGGAAGAATGGTCAAACATTCCCATAGACACACTCCTAAACCTTGTGGATGCCTTCCCAGAAGAGTTGAAGTTGTTATAGCAGCAAAGGGGGGGCCAACTCAATATTGAACTCTACAGACTAGGACTGGGATGCCATTAAAGTTCATGTGCGTGTAAAGACAGGCATCCCAATACTTTTGGCAACATGGTGTATATACATTTATTTATTTTTGCATTGGTACATGTCTTCCCTGCCAGTGCCTGGCTCCAGGGGCGTATTTACCGAGAGGCAAACAAGGCGTTTTTCTGGAGCGGCACTTTCCAAGGGAGCGGCCCTAGGCAAAAGCCTTGTACTGTGAAAGTCTGTATCACAGCGTAAAAGCTCTGTGTCACACAAGGAGCCTGCTTGTGGAGGAGAGTGCACGATCTCAGAACGACTTCTGGCTTGACAAAGAGGTACAGAGCCTCGAAACGCGTAGCCACAACGACCACTCCACGGACCGCAAGGTCCCCCAGCCTGTAGCTTACTTTTTAACCTCTTGCATAGCGACCACTGCTCCACTGTCAGAACGGTGTACAGCGGTGCTCCTGCTCCCGATCAGCCGACGAGTGGCAGCCTGGCCAGCTGAGCTCTCATTGCACCTGACGGTGATCGTCCCACTACACGCACAGTGTACTTCGCCTCAACTGGTCATCCGGCCACAAGATTCACCTTCCAACATCCATGGACTGAACAGAAGCCCCACAGCCCGGAGCTCACTCCCACACAGACCAGCCACAGATTCCGCCCTGCGAGCCGTGATGACAATTAACGGCAAGATACCACCTCGTCCGTCCAAAAGTGAGTCTGCATCAATAGTTACACTATATCTTTTAACTGTTTAACTGTTAAACACCCAGTATTCCAGGGTTGTAGCGCTCCTTCTTTCGTTGTTTCACATTGTGGAGGAGAGGGTGGGTGCTGGGCACAGAAGACGGGAGGGGTGAGCCCAGTAGTGAAGCGATCACTGCTTCACTGCAGCCGGCCACAAAACCGATCATGCTGCAGTGAGGGAAGAGCGGCTCTGTGATCGGAGGAAGTGACGCGGTGATGGGAGGAGGCGGCACAAGTTCTAGTCAGCGGCGGGACTCTGTGACCGATGTCTGCTCCGCTCTGCACACAGGGAAACTTGGAGGGAGCACAGTTCAGAGGGGTCACCTGTATGGTAAGTGGATCGACGGGGGGTGAGCACAGTACTGAGTTTGCTCCATGTGTGAAATGTGAATTAAATGGAGTGGGTTCAGGCAGAGCAGGATTCAATGTTGTACTGTTGTATGGGAAATGTGACATGGCCTGTTCCTATTTAGAGAGGAATGGAGGCAGACAGTGCTGGTCAGTATGTGGATACTCTTCCCCCTGAGGACTTGTTCACACCAATTGCGTTGCGTTCCAGAGCGGGAGCTGCTGGAACGCACCCCAATTGCTCACAAACTTCCCCCTACGTTCTGGGGGAAGTTTGTGAGCATTTCCTGCGTTCCGTTCCATTGCAGACGCAAAAAATAGAGCATGCAGCATTTTTTGCATTTGCAGTGGAAAGGAACGCAGGAAGTGTTATGCCATCCGTCTGAACGCACTGTGGTCGGGGGAGCGTGGCTACAGTGCCATTGACTTTAATGCACCGCTACGTCCCCTCCTGCCACAGAATGAAGGGGGACGTTTTGAAAGAGATTGCCATGCGTTCCAGCAGCTCACGCTCTGGATTGCAATACAATTGGTGTAAACAAACCCTCAAGGGTTCATAGAAGCCTAGGGATCGTCCAGAGGTTCTGGGAGAGATGGTCAGTTTCTACTTCTCACATACAGTATGTGTCTTCTTTCTACCACGTTGTCTCTCCGTGTGCATTGACTTACCTTGTGTCTCTCTTCTCCTGGCCGAAGATCTCTACTGCGCATGTGCCCGCCCCATCATCCCGTGCGGCTGCCCGAGAATCTTCAAATCTTCGAACGGGACCGCCCGGCAGAGACACGGGTAAGTTTTAACCTTTTAGTAACTTTTTCTAATGTTTTTGCATATACAGTATCTTCTGCTTGCTAGCTGATCTATATATACAACGCTTGCCAGCAGTAGATATACAGTATGCAAAAAAACCCCGCAAATTATGCAATAAGTCCATCCGTGAACTTTCCTTGCTACTGTAACTGTTAGTGGTATTCTAACAAAGGCCATCTTTGTCCCTCTATTCTTCCCGGTTCTGACTCTTAGGCTGCTTGATCGGCCAAGGTGAGATGAGGTATCTCCCATCAGTGGTGAAGCTAGATATTCTGTCACCCTGGGAAAAGGCTCAGAGTTGCTCCCCCCTCAAGGGAAAAGTTCTCCATCCACACCCACAGTGGCACCCCTCCTAAAGCGGCACCTGGGGCACATGCCGTCCAGCCGCCCCCCTCTAGCTTCAGCCTTGTCTCCCATACATGTACATGTGAGTTACCTTGTTTCAGAAAGAATCCTGTGTAGAATGTGCACTGAAGTGCGCATGCACAGCTAAATGCATAATAAAAGGTTGTTTGTGGTTGAATTTGAGATCTGGATTGTTTCTTCAGTTGCAAATCTAGTTCTCCTTTATTCCACAATCCCGCTCCTCCAGCCTCACTCATGCATTGGTGGTGTAGGCCTGTAACTTGAAGAAGGACTTGCAACAGCATGCTCAGCCACTTTAGACAGGCAACAATAGAGCTGGCTGAAAAAATGGGCTCCATTATCATCCCCATATCGCAGTACTTACCTACCCGGCCAAATCACCCCCCATCACAGCACTCAAACAGTTCACATTTCCCAGACATTGGCGGGATACATGTGACATCATTGACCTTATATGGCCACATGGCCATATCGAAAATTCGTATTCGTTTACATTCGTAATTTGGGCAACTGAATGGTTATTCTATTCAAACAAAAGGTTGAATGGTTAGTTCACACAAAATTGATATTTTAGTTAAACCACTTGACAGTTTCCAATCCTTTTGTAAAGAGGTGACTCAGTTATGACATAACAGGAGGTTATTGGAGAAAACCCACCCCAGTGACATCATTAGCCTAAAGGAAGTAATATACAGTAGTGGCTACTTATCATCCCTGTTCCAACAACATGTCTTCTAAGGCTTGAGGCCACTCTCGCTTCTGGGTTTAACCCCCAGGTGTCACAGACATGACCCATCAGGAGCGCTTGTATCATTCAGATGAATCCTTAAAGGGCCAGCATGCACCATGGACACACGCCCGTGCAATGTTTATCCATGTGATGCCAAGCCCCCATAAGCATACCTTTTCTGTGCTTCTAAAAATCCTGAGCCTTCCTGTGCCTCTGCCACTGCTGCCTCATCCACACAACCATTACTCTGGGTATGTTCCTTCTGTCGCCCCTGGCCACTAACATCACTCCAGTAATGCTCCATCTGTCACTCCTGGCTGCTGGCATCACTCTAGATATGTTCCATCTGTTGCTCCTGGCATCATTCAGGATACGCTCCACCAGTCACTTCAGGTCACCCCATGATTCCAGGTATGTTCCATCCTGGCCGCTGGCATCTCTCTAGGTACTAAGTAGAAGACTAAGGGATTTAATATGGACCCTGTCAGCACTGACACATCAATTTAGTCTAATTATAAAACAATGCATCTCTTTTAAAACACATAAAAAATAAAATCACAATATCTTAGAACAGTATCCCATAATTAATGTGCCATATACGGATAAATATTCCTGTTAAGCCCACTGGACCCAATACGACTTGATACCAATTTATGCAGTAAGCCAACTTATACACACTTGACATCTAAACGAACGTTCAGTTCCGAAAGAATATTCGTACAAATTTCGTTAAATTCGGATGCATCCAAATTTCTGAATTCGAACTTGTCTGAATGTGAATGAACCTGAATGTTCATTTAAGGAAAATTACAGGCTCATTCATGTGAATTTCTCCAAAACATAAGTTTGGACAGATCCGAAATCCGAATAACTAACCAAATCAAATTTTGGATACAAAATCCATGTGAAGAAAGAAGAAATAAAAATCTGGATGGATCTGAAATGAAACTATTGTTTTGCGGGGTTACATATATAATACATACATAGATCAAGTCCATTTCATTGGCATAGTGCCGGTATGGTCAGTGGATGAGAATGCACCTCTATGCGTTTGGCAGTATTTTGAGGTCTGTCGCTTTGTCAGGAGGCAGAAATATCTTAGGTAAGTAATATTACATTAAAAAACAACTGTTGGAACAACAAGGGACAATATAAGCCAATTAACCAATCATGATAAGTCTATTCATTGTACCGTTTAACAAATATATGATGTACCTTAAAGTGACATTAAACACTCAGATTTTTTAACATAAACCAATACTGTAATGTGCGCCTTACTGTAATCCATGGTCGTTTTCCTTCTCTTTGCTGCTCTTCCTTTTAAATCTGTATCTCTTCTCATGCTGGGCAGAACTTCTGTTTTGCAGCAGACTGCCTTGTCTCTGGAATGGATACATGGTGTCTGTGTGCAGGTTCACAACCTGAGCCAGCACTACAGGAAGAGGCACTCAGCTGCAAAGGGAAGTTCTCCCCCAGCATAAGGCACACATTACAGTATTGGTTTATGTTAAAAAATCTGCGGGTTTAATGTCACTTTAAAACCAATTGATGCCAAATAAACCCTATGGACACCAGCAGCCAGGAGTCTCAGTCCCGCTTGACAAGGAGGTACAAAGGGACAACAGCCAGAGAGGGAGGTTACAATCACAGTATAAATCTGTGGATAATTATATCTGTAGAGAATGTAAACTTTGGAATAATTACATCTATCAACATAGATAACATCTAACATGGGCATAATTTCAACTAGTTTTGCAATCTTAGATGGAAACACCCTTTATATTTGCCATAATGGTGGGCTTTGTCTATAACCTGTCACTGCTACAAAAAGGTTACTATTATATTTAACAAAAGGAACGATGATGGACTTTCATGGTAATCATAAAATTCCAACAATACTCTGTATTGATAAAAGTGAACACTGGATCCTAATGTGTGACTAAAAGTCATATAAAGAGAGCTTTTGCTCCTTTTTTTAAAGACGAGCTTCCTTTGTGAAAGGGGAGGGTGCTGTTTACGAATCAAACATTTATCTGTTCAGGGGGTGGTTCAGGAGCATAAATATAAACTATGAGGCACCATGGCAAGATTGTTATGGTAGCAGCTGCCAGTGTTAACTGTTACAATATATGTCATTGATCTTAACCTAAAGTAAGGCTAAATCAAGGGCAGGCAGTAGGAGAGCCATCAACACATTACAGTACTAGGGACCAGTGCTTTGGATTAAAGTTATAGCTGTAATAGTAATAATATTAATAACCATAAGAATATTTTATATTATTACAAAATAATTAATGCTTCTTTAAACTTATTTCTGTAGAACTACAAACCTCAGCTGTACTTTTTGCTGTCGAGATCCACCCAGCTGTGGGATTGACAGCTGGCTCTGCCTATCCAGAGGCAGAGCCAGCTGTGCCCGCCCCCTCCCCCGTCCGTTCTGCCAGCCAGCGCTGGAGGATCGGACAGGGGAGGGGGGAATCCCTGCAGGGAACCGTGAGTGACAGTCACGGCTCTCTGCAGGGATTGATCGAGAAGTGAGCGAGCGATGGTATGTGTTCGCTCACTTCCCGATCTACTGAACCAACCTGTGACAGTTTAATTGTCACAAGTCGGCTCAGATTATGAGGCTGAGTAAAAATCACTCACCTGATAATTCTCCTTTAAGCATACAGAGTTCATTTCAGCCTGCAGCAGATGTTCAGAGTGCAATAAATCTACACTGTTAAAACAGATAAGAAAATGCTTCTTAGTGCAGTCTAGAGGAGGTGGACCTGTGACTAGTAAAGATTTTGAGATTTGACGTCAGTACTTCTGTATTGGAAACGTCATGGTTTAACAGCCTCCCTAATGAGGCCTCCTTCCCACTCCAGGTCCCACAGCAGCTGTGTGGGCTGTACAGCAATTGTTACGCCACTGCACCAGTCCAAAATGACTAATGGACTTCATTCCTCTGACTCAGTGACAGAGGGGAGTTGTCAGTCAAAGGGCATGGGGAGCCGGGCACTGGCAGGAAAGGCATGTCAAAAGCAAAAAAAAAAATATATATATATAATGTATTTATAACTAAAGTTCAGCAGACAGAGGGTTTTTTTCATGCGGTGTAAATGTCAACCTTTCAAATGCACAAATCCTTTGAATTACGTATTTGGGGGGTGCCTTAAATCTGTACATGGTTTTACATAAAAATGTGATTCTCTGGGGCAGGCAGCATCATCTACACTAGGGGTGCCCATTAGGTAGATCGTGATCTACCAGTAGCTCTCAAAGCTGATGCTGGTAGATCAGGAAGGGTGTGAATGGTGGCCCCTTTATTCCATTTTGGTATATTTATTTAGCTGTGCACACATGATTACCTATTAGCCTGAGTCTGTTGAGCCAAGCTCCCTGACACCTTTCTGGTGGATACTGGTGGTTGAAGTGCTATGTATTAAAGTGCTATGTATTACATCAAAGAATATTAGTTTAAAAAGCATGTTGCACTGCACTGTTTGCAAAATACAGCAAGGTGAGCCAGAAGAGAGAGGGGGGAGAGACGGGAGAGAGCAAGGAGAGACAGCCAAGAGAGCGAAGAGAGAGAGGAGAGACAGCCAAGAGAGCGACGAGAGACATACAGGAGAGAGAGAGCAAGGAAAGACAGCAGGGAGAGAGAACAAAGAGAGACAGCCAGGAGAGAGAACATGGAGAGACAGCCAGGAGAGAGAACAAGGAGAGACAGCCAGGAGAGCGAGGAGAGACAACCAGGAGAGAGAGCGAGGGAGGTTTTTTTGTTGGTAAATCTCCATATTCTGACAACATCTAAATACCATGTGTAATAATTTTGTATACTTTCATATTATTCCTTTGACCCTGAAAATAGAAAAAAGTGCCAAACAGTGGGAAAACATGTTTTAGAACTTAGATTGTAATCTTCCTTTTTGTTTAACACTGTATATTGTGTACAAAGTTAATAAAATGTCAATGCACCAAATCATCTCGTAACCACAAACCCACATTTCAGAGTTTCCAGTAGTTGTTATTCTGTTGTTACATTACCATGTTGCAGAGACAATAGCCAGACATAAAACACAGTGATATAGCACAGGGCAGCAATGTAGAGGGATTTTATTTGATCAGGAAATAACAAATAGAGTGCATTAACTCAAAGTCAGCAACCAGAAATATTGTAAAGAATTGCTGCACATTATGTAAGCTGTTTTACTTGGCCACTATAGAGAGGAAGAGATTGTATTCTGCAGAAAATGTTCAGTTTATTATGACAGAGTCAAAAGCCAGAAATATTGTACTGAAATATTGTACAACAGCTTTTTTACTGGGCAGCAATAGAAGAGATTTTATCATGCGGCAGGTTTTATCATGAAATTAAAAATTGCAGTATATTGTACAATTGTAGACAAACATTTTACGGATTTGCTGAACAACATGTACCCCTTTCTCGCTAGGGTACAGTTTCAGAGAGAAAGGGCAGGTAGATTTAATCAGGAAAAAAATATACATGTTTTGTTTTTTCCGAGACTAAAGACTAGAGTTGCAGCTAACGATTATTTTCAAAATCGATTAGTTAGCCGATTATTAAGTTCGATTCATCGGTTAATCGGATAAACAATAACATACATTTTAAAAAATGGCTCCAGTGAATTAAAATTGGACACATTTGCTGCACAGTCTGTACTCCTTTTTTGCTAGGATTTAATTTAGAGGAAGAGAACACACAGATTTCATTAGGAAATAAAAAGCGAGTGTCTTTTTTTCTGAGACTGATGACAGAACAATTGGACAGATTTGCTGCACAGCTTTCAAACCTTTTTGATAATCCACTATTTCAGAGGGAGAGAGCAAGCATATTTCATCTGAAAATACTACATTGTAGTTTATTTTTTAATGGTCAAAAATGTAAAAAAAAATGAATTCTACATGCTTGCTGAACAGTTTGTTATTCTATTTGATAGGATGCAATTTCAGAGGGAGAACAGGCAGATTTCATCTGTAAATAAGAAAATAAATATATAATTTTTTTGTCTGAGACGGAAGGTAGAAAAATACAGTTTTGCAGCGCAGTTTTTAATCCTTTTGGATTGACTGACATTTTAAAGGAAGAGCACATTTTTAAAAAGGATATTGGTTTTTTTTCTGAGACTTTTATTTGTTCTTTTTAACAAACCATTATTAAGGAGAGAGGAGGCAGATTTCATTTAAAATAAAAAAAAAAAAATGTAACACTGTGTTTTCTTAGAGTTAAGATATAGAAAATGGACACATTTGTAGAACATATTTTAATCCTTTTTGATGGGCCACAATTTTAGAGGGAGAGACGGAGAAGTTTATAATAAAGAAACCACTGCTAGTCCACACAAATTCAAGGAGACTATAGCCACAAAAATAATTGATTAAGTTCTCTGAAATAGGCCCAAAAGAAAAAGACCAACAGCATACTTTAGCCAAGCAAAAAAAATACCATTGAGGAGCAGCATGAAGAATAAAGGGGATGATTTACAAAATAATCAACCCAGCCATACTCTGGCCGAAAGCCATTTACACCACACTTCTGACACTAGATGGAGCTGAGGAGCATAGGAAATAGCTATGCTCCTCAACTTTATCTAGTGGCTGGAATGTGGTGTGAATGGCATTCTTCCAGGGTATTAATGGACTGATGATTTATAAATCAATCCCTATGTGCTTTCATTTTTTAGTGCTGTAGCACCATTAATGAGCATCTCAGTAGTTGACCCTGCAGAAAATATTTTTTTTTGGGGGGGGCGCGAAAAATCATGTAACCGGTGGATAGACTGCACTCCCGTTAGTGTAAAACGAACCCCGCCCCCTGTTCTCTGGTAGGAGCGCTGACTGTACCTGTCACCCTTGGCCAGCGTCTGGAACGAAGAAAGAGCATTTGAGAGGAGTCCCCGCCCCCTGCTGTGTACGCTGATCTACCTGAGAGCCGTGTCATGTCAGTGCCTTGTAGTAAGTCCTCCTGGCCAGTGTGTGGACTGTAGGAGGAGCGTTTGTGAGATGCCAGCCCCTGTTCTCTGATATGCACAGTACTCTGGAACTGCAAGGTATGTACGTGCCCCCCTGTTCTGTGTGTATGTGCCCCCTGTTCTGTGTATGTGCCCCCTGTTCTGTTTATGTTCCCCCTGTTCTGTGTATGTGCCCAGCGTTCTGTGTGTATGTGTGCCCCCTGTTCTGTGTGTGTGCCCCCCTGTTCTGTGTGTATGTGTGCCCACGGTTCAGTGTGTATGTGTGCCCACTGTTCAGTGTGTGTGCTCACTATACTGTGTGTGTGTGCCCACTGTTCTGTGTGTTTTTCCCCCCTGTTCTATGTGTATGTGTGCCCCCTGTTCTGTGTATGTGCCCCCTGTTCTGTGTATGTGCCCCCTGTTCTGTGTATGTGCCCACTGTTCTGTGTATGTGCACCCTGTTCTGTGTATGCCCCCTGTTCTGTGTATGTGCCCCCTGTTCTGTGTATGTGCCCCCTGTTCTGTGTATGTGCCCCCTGTTCTGGGTGTGTGCCCCCTGTTCTATGTATGTGCCCTCTGTTCTGTGTATGTGCCCCCTGTTCTGTGTGTGGGTGCCCCCTGTACTGTGTATGCATGCCCCCTGTTCTGTGTGGGTGCCCCCTGTTCTGTGTATGTGTGTGCGTGCCCCCTGTTCTGTGCCAGTGCCCTCTGTTCTGTGTATGTGCCCCCTGTTCTGTGTATGTGCCCCCTGTTCTGTGTGTAT
>NW_017307148.1:153164-153460 GCF_000935625.1 Nanorana parkeri
TTCTGTGTGGGTGCCCCCTGTTCTGTGTATGTGTGTGCGTGCCCCCTGTTCTGTGTGTGTGCGTGCCCCCTGTTCTGTGTGTGTGCGTGCCCCCTGTTCTGTGTGTGTGCGTGCCCCCTGTTCTGTGTGTGTGCATGCCCCTTGTACTGTGTGTGTGCGTGCCTCCTCCCACTGCTTCTAAAATATTTGCACAATTTAAAGTTCAAAGATGGGTATGAAGCACTGTGTGTGTGTAGCCCCTATATAGATATGTATATATGTGCTACAGTGGCGGACCAAAGAAAGAAAGGGCCCTG
>NW_017307148.1:153874-154940 GCF_000935625.1 Nanorana parkeri
CCAAACAAAAAAAACAATGCACACCCCCTGAAGCAACCACAAAAAAGTAAAGTTACCCGGATTATACTAAATATTTGTCTGTAAACCAACTGGCCAAAGGTCAAGGCTCGTTGTCATAACTGCACTGACACCTGCCCTCCACAGAGCAACAAACTGGCTTTAATCCATCATCTAGGTGCCAGATGTGGCCATCACCGTACACTGGACCTCTCTTCATTACCTTCCTTAGGTGATGTATGCCTGGTGATGTATACCTACGGTTTACCATTACTTTAGTATGTGTTTTTTTTCTCTCTGTTCCCTCCATGCTTCAATTAACTACATTGTTTTGGTTATGTTGCCACCGCCTGACACGCGGATGGGGATTGACGACCAAGCCACGGATGGAGCTGGTCGACATCTCCCCGCTGCGCCTGTCCGCGGGATGGTGAACTACTATTTAATTATGACAGTATATAAGTTTTTTTTTATATACACATATGCAGTCCCCTCTGGGGAGATATATGGGTGATTTATGTTTATGATTTCCTTCTTACAGCAATGCGAGCCTTTCATTATGGTTTTTCTTTCTTTTCTCTCCTCTCCCTTTCCTTCCCTTATTGGATTGCTGTGTATCTCCCGCCTGCGACACAGGTGGAAGAGGACGGTCAGATCCTTAGAGGATCAGACCGCCTACCCCCCCTCCTGTGTCTGTACGCGATGTAGTGGAACTCTACCTGAATTTGAAACTACACAAACTTAACTACATTGAACATACAGTATGCTGTCCTTTTTTTGAATATTAGGTTGTCATGTCCTTTTCCTTTTTTATCTATACAATACATGTTGCCGTGGCAGCAGCGGCTCATAGTGAATACTACAGCTAATATCTTATAAGCCGATGAGCCCTCACACATCACCTTAGTTTACCCACTAACCCCCTTAATAGGCTTGGGTCCATTACTGCCTCTTGAGTTAACTCGGAGGCAGAAGAGACCTGAATAGCTGGTAGTCCAGCGCACTTTAGAACCTACCCACCCCCCTATCTCCCTCGTGGTTGGGAGACCTATCTGTGTCCCCACTATCC
>NW_017307148.1:154968-182897 GCF_000935625.1 Nanorana parkeri
CTAGTAGTACCCCTTCCCCTTCTTCCCTCACTAATCTCCTCACGGGATCTTTCTGTATTTTTTTAGTCCACCTGATTCCCCCCCCAATACTTCCCACTATTCACTCGTTGGGTTCCCTTTCTTCTCTTGACCACTACCCCTGATCATGGTGACACTAAAGGTTGTCTCTTTGAACGTAAAAGGAATGAATACACCGGAAAAAAGGAGGGTGATCCTAAATGACCTTCATCGACAGGGAGCCGAGGTAGCTCTTCACAGGAGACGCATCTCCAGTCAGAACATATACCCCATATAGAGACTAGTAGGTACCCGTTAGCTTTCCATAGTGGCTCACCAGATAAACGATCTAGGGGAGTCAGTATTCTCTTTTCATGTACAGTGGCTTGGCTGTTGATAGACACATTTTTGGGAGAGGAGGGCAGGGTCCTGTTCCTGAAGGGGACTATTGGCACTCAAGTAATGACATTTGCAAATATTTCTGTACCCAACCAACACCAGGGCACATTCATAGAGCGTGTACTGGCTAAGCTAAGAGTTTCGAGAGGGTGTATTGATTGTAGGTGGTGACTTCAACCTTATCTTAGACCCAAGTGTGGATTCCTCCAGGGCCTCCTCCCACCTCTCATTTTCAACTCTTAGATGCCTTAAGAGATGTCTTTTCTCATACCAACTTCTGGACGCGTGGCGTCTACACCACCCCTCTACTAGGGATTATACTTTTTTTCTTCCTTACATCATAGCTGCACTCGCATAGACCTGTTTCTTGTCCACCATAGCCAACTATCTAGGATCACTCACACGGATATTGGGAATATTATCATTTGGATCATGCCCCTATATCGCTTCTCCTAGATCTCCCACTTGCTTGAAGAGCCTGAGTTCGCTGATTCCCTAGAGCAGGACCTTTTCCTGTTTTTTAGAGAAAATACGACTCCAGACTCCACACCATACACTATATGGGAAGCACACAAGGCCACCATCCGGGTTTTTTTTATCGCCCAGTGCTCTAAGGTTAAAAAACAAAGGATGAGAGACATGTCTGCTCTGCTGTCCACGATCCATACGCTTGAAACGCAGCATAAACGCCATGCTGAGGCAACCACTGAAGCGCAGCTACTCCAAGCGAGAGAACAACTCCGTACTTTATGCAACGATAGGGCTAAATCTGCGCTACTCAAATGCCGCCGTACTTTTTATGAATACGGCAATCAATGTGGCAAATACCTAGCAAGGGCTGTTCGTAAACAACATACACGAACATTCATTTCCTCGATCACCTTAACCTCAGGTGCCAAATCTTCACTTAATTCTGACATCGCAGACGCCTTTGTAGATTATTATAAAACCCTATATAATATATCACAAACTTCACCGATCCAGAACCCCTCAGCTCACTTATCTCAGGTACAACGTTACATCCAGGAGTCGGGTATGCCATCTCTTACACCTCGTGCAAGCTCAATGATGGAACTACCTATCTCTGCCATGGAACTGGAGACTGCTCTCAAACATACCAAACCCGGCAAAGCCCCAGGTCCGGACGGTTTCTCCATGACCTACTACAAACGTTTTTTTCCCATCCTTGCCACGCCATTCCTGAACGCTCTTAACTCACTACACACGACCTATACACCTCCACATAGCTGTTATACCCAAGGAAGGGAAAGACCTGTCTTTATGCCCCAGTTATAGACCAATATAATTGCTTAATGTGGACACTAAACTTTTTGCCAAAATGTTATACTTACGTCTGGTCCCTCACATAGGGAAGCTCATCCACCCAGACAAAACTGGTTTTGTCCCCTCTAGGGAGGCGAGGGACAACACTACTCGAGCCCTGGGGGTTATCCACTCCGCCTGGTCGAACGCCACCCCATGCATAATTATTTCCACTGACGCGGAGAAGGCGTTCGACAGGGTGGATTGGAGGTTCTTCCAGGGTACGCTGGAGGCGGTAGGAGTGGGACAGCACATGCGAACTTAGATTGAGGCACTCTACTCAGGCCCCTCTGCCCAGGTAAGGGTAAATGGTACCTTGTCATCCTCATTCCCCCTCACCGGACATCCATGGCGTTACAATTGGCCACATGGAACACAAGGTAGCCGCGTTTGCGGACGATCTTCTTTTCTTTCTCACATCCCCGGACGTTTCCATTCCTGTACTCCTTGAGGAATTGAGGAGATATGGTACCCTTACGAACTTCAAAATCAATTCCACTAAATCAGAGGCCCTCTATATATCTCTCACTGGTCCACATTTGCATAGAGTATTACAAAATTTTCCTTTCAAATGGGCACCTAATGCCATTAAGTATCTGGGTATACTTCTCCCCAGAGACCCTTCCCACACATTTCTCGTGAATTTTCCCCCACTGCTCTCACGTATAAAATTGGACTTAACCACTTGGACCACAAATTCCTTCTCATGGATGGGGAGATGCAATATTTTGAAACAACCTATACTTCTACGTTTACTATACCCCCTCCAAGCTTTGCCAATTCATATACCTATATCCCTTTTCCGTATTATTCGAGTGGCCTTTACGTAAATCACCTAGGTTGAGTTATGATATCCTGCGGAGACCAAAGCATTCAGGGAGGATGTCCCTCCCGGATATGTATCATGACTATATAGCAGCGCATCTTGCCCGCATAGTCGACTGGAATCACAATTCTTCCTCCAAACTTTGGATTGACATAGAACAAGCTCTAATCGACGTCCCGCTGGCCAACTTCCCTATGAGTACTGGGCCACAAACCCCCGAAATAAGTTTACATCCCACTATTGGACCTACATTAAAACTAGCAGGTAAGGTCTTTGCCAAGGGTTCCATCTCTTCTATCCCTTCTCCTCTTTTTCCAATTCTTGACAACCCCTCTTTCCCCCCAGGTATAGGGCCATGCGCGTACCCGAGCTTGAGGGACTTGTGGAACAATAAATCCATGCATCTACTGAAGAACTCGGAATGGCCCTCAATTCATGCTCTCCGCACTGATCCTGAATATGGCCCTTTAGATTTCTGGTCCGCTATACGTTTAGCTCCCTTTCTATCCACCAACCCCCGACGCCCAACCACAATAGACCACTTACTCCATTTGAACAACTATGCACACAAACTGACGTCCCACTGCACGTTCTCTCTTTCTGTTATACGCAACTGAACCAACCGCTAGATCCACCCTCGTTATGGTTTCTTATGAGATGGGAGGAGGAACTCAAGATTAATATAACACCAGAAGCCGCAGCTAAATTGTTATCCCTTTCCTACCGTTCATCAATCGGCAACAAATACCAAGAGTCGGGTTACAAAATTGTGACTAGATGGTAGGACGATTTCCTGAGAAACGGTAATATACAGGGGTATAAGTACTCCTAAAAACGAGATGACTCGGGGATCTTTACACACACACACACAATAGGTTGGACTTGATGGACATGTGTCTTTATTCAACCTCAAATACTATGTAACTATGGTACCGTACACCGCAGACCCTCCATTCACTGTTTCCGGACTTAATGGACCAGTGTTGGAGGTGCCAACAGCCCTCGGCAGGCATGCTACATATATTCTGGTCTTGCCCGAACCTCCTGCAGTTTTGGGATAAGGTAAACGCCCTCACTCAAAAATTTACCCACTTTCAGGTCCCTCGAGACCCTGCCTTCTTTCTCCTGCATCACAATAACATCCCCTTGCGTGCTTATTCTTGCTCACTCACCAGACACATAGTAAATGCAGCAAGGGCCTGCATACCGGCTATCTGGAAAAAACCTGAACCGCCGTCCATCCGACAATTTTTAGACCGCATTCATGATATTTACCTCATGGAGGACCTCACAAACTCAATCTCTTCAAATTATTCTCCAAATTACTCTTCATCTTCAAGTACCTGGCTCCCCCTGGCTCCCCTGGATGGAGTTTATGAGGACACCTGAATACCTCAATTCAACATTTCCTCTGCCTATATCTATTTAGTACTCCAAGATATAAGCTGGCTCCCCGCACTCACGGGTTACTTGAACTATACTCCCTCCTCATATTACCTGTGATATCAATCGTGAGGTGCCACGATTAATAGACGCTTTAAAAGACAGCATGGGCAGTTCACGATCTGGGTCTTTCAGCCCAAATCTTATTAAATGATTTAGAATGCTGCTGTCTTTTATTCTCTGCTCTCTCCCTTTTTTCTTTCTCCTTCTTTCACCCTCTCTTCTCTCCTTTTTCTTTTTGATTGTTTTTTTACTAACCCTGCGAAGCCTGCAATAATGCGTTTTGAAAAACACTGAATTTACTTTGTTAGCATTTACATGCAAAGAATATTATTTGAATACCTTTCTGTATTATCTGCCTACGCATTGTAAACCTTTCAAAACTTGATAAAATAAAATAAAGAATTTATGTAAAAAAAAAAAAAAACTTCAGCTGTTTCCTGGCTGGGGACTCTGTTTGCTGGGTCCTCACAGCCCTCCAAGGCCCCATGGCTGCTCAGTGATTTGCCTGCAGGGCCGTCCTCAGTTCTTTTTCCCTGGCTCCCTCTTCACAGCGGCCGGCGGGCACCATACTATTTTCCCCAGTTCTGTATCTGGCTGGGCAAGTGGGGCCTCCCTCATTTCAGCGCCGGGAGTGTTAGACTTTGAGATCAGTATCCGGCGGCCGGTGGGCCCCCCATCTCTGCGCCGGGAGTGCCGGATGAACAGATGATCCGACACTCCCGGCACAGAGGCGGGGGTCTGCCGGCCGCGGGATAGCATCAAAACGATCATCGTTATCCGGCGTCCCCACCATCAATGACAGGGACTGTGCTGTGCCCCCCCAGGCTCAGGCGGTAGGTCTGCCACTGATGTGCTACTACAGTGATCTATGTTCCTGTCTGCAAACAGTTAATTGCCTCTGTGTGTCCTGTGAGGCGGAGACTTATGGGAATTGCAGAGACAGACATTGCAAGAAGGATCTCTGAAACTGCAACTCCCAGGAGGCTGTGCGAGAGAGAGAGAGAGAGAGAGGAGGGGGACTATAGGCTGTGGCTCTGGGAGAGCCGACTGAGGAGGACAGATCTGTGTGGGTTAAGACTGTAAGCGGCAGAGCAGTGTGGTCGCCGCTGACATACAGTGACATACAAGCTCTGTGCAGTGGTGTAAGGAGAAGCTGTATTGGTTTGCTGTGCCTGAAGGCCTTAGTTGGAGCACCTGGTAGGACCCAGTGACGCAGCTGCTGCAGGGACACCGCGGCCTGGTCGCAAGGCAGATCCAGCCGTAGCAGTGACACAGCCGGCCCAGCTGTGTGAGGGGAGCCAGACGGAGTAGACCGAGACAGCTGCCTGGTACCTTGGGCGAATGGAGACATTCCGCAAGAGACCCAGATGACTTCACCTTCTTCACAAGAGTCGGCTTGAGAGAAAGGGGATGTCCGTCTTCTGCTGGTAGACATCATCCTTTCTAAGTGACCCTGAGAGTGGTGATAGGCCTTTGTGACACTTTACTTCTCACATCTGCAATACAGTATGGGCCCCAACGTTGGCTAGCCTAGGACATTACTACTGGACAGGAGTCTAGAGAGGGTCAGACACTGTTAAAGGTAGACATTAGTGTTACATATACCCAGCTCAAGGGTAACGTCTGAGACAGTCTGGCCTTACACGCATCAGTACATGCAGTAGATAGCTGCAGTTACTGAGTGTCAGAGTGCCTTTGCATGTCACTGAATGTCTTTTATGTGATTGTTGAACCTATAATTGCCCAATTTTGTGCTAATACCTAGACTGATCATTAAATATGTTATAAAACTCTTTTAAGGTGTGTTGGTGTGCTGTGGCTCCACATTTGGGCGGTACATTGGTGTGGGGGGGATAGAAATACCTGGTACATTCAGCGGCTCCTTCGGGGGTGAGCGCTACATTTGTAACAGACAGGTACAATGGACTGCGTGTGATAGAACGGTATGCAGGGCCGGATTTCCCACAAGGCCAACCAAGGCCCGGCCTCTGGGCATCAGGGAGTAGAGGGGCAGTAGGAGTGTAGAACTCCTTTCTCCTGATGCCTGGGACATGCAGTTCCGGGTGCTGGGCGGGTAGTTTTTTTTCTACATTTAGAGCATGTAGAGCAGGGAAGCCACCTCTTGTTTTGTACAAGTGATCTTGGTGATGTCACTGAGATCACTTGAATGCAGCCTGCAGGTCTGCCATTCTCCTTGGGGGGACAGTCTGGCCTTACACGCATCAGTACATGCAGTAGATAGCTGCAGTTACTGAGTGTCAGAGTGCCTTTGCATGTCACTGAATGTCTTTTATGTGATTGTTGAACCTATAATTGCCCAATTTTGTGCTAATACCTAGACTGATCATTAAATATGTTATAAAACTCTTTTAAGGTGTGTTGGTGTGCTGTGGCTCCACATTTGGGCGGTACATTGGTGTGGGGGGGATAGAAATACCTGGTACATTCAGCGGCTCCTTCGGGGGTGAGCGCTACATTTGTAACAGACAGGTACAATGGACTGCGTGTGATAGAACGGTATGCAGGGCCGGATTTCCCACAAGGCCAACCAAGGCCCGGCCTCTGGGCATCAGGGAGTAGAGGGGCAGTAGGAGTGTAGAACTCCTTTCTCCTGATGCCTGGGACATGCAGTTCCGGGTGCTGGGCGGGTAGTTTTTTTTCTACATTTAGAGCATGTAGAGCAGGGAAGCCACCTCTTGTTTTGTACAAGTGATCTTGGTGATGTCACTGAGATCACTTGAATGCAGCCTGCAGGTCTGCCATTCTCCTTGACCTGGCCTTGGGGCAGCAGAGAGATTAAACTCTCTGAACACATTTGGACAATATGTTAGGTTTGCACAAAGCTAAGTTCCCCCTGTGATCATATAAAAAGCTCTAACTTGGTGCTGGGCTAAGCTTGAGAAAGGGGGATCTGCTCCCGAAACGCGTTGCCTTGGTAACCACTCACATAGCCAGAGGAAGTGGGTGTGTACACGGATCTGATTGAAAACAGTTGCTGATAGGAAGTGAGCTCCAGCCTGGAACTTTATCATATGATATACCAGCATTTTCCCAGTGTGTCAGTCCATCCGGAGGTGGCAGAGGAGGATTGAACTGTCTTCGCTGCAGCACCGCTGGGCCTGATGTTAGCAATGTTGCACAGTGTGTGACTGTGTGCAAGCGCTTTAACTGCTACATTCATAGGAGTGCATTTCTTATTTTATTAATTGCTTTTTAATAAAATGTTTTATTGCACTAGATCTTTGTGCCTCCTTTCCCTTTCATCTGACAGGAATGAGGCACCGGTCTTAAGAGAGACATTAGCACTGGTGGAACTATCAGGGTTGCAGTGGTCTAACTTGCGACCAGACCCTGGCGTTCCACCATTTGGGGGGGCTCGGTCAGATAGATCGTAGATACCGTTGGTAGGAAACACTGCATCCAATAGAGAGGGTTTCACACCAGAGCCCCCCTGTCATGGTACTAGGGATGTGAGCCCACAGGCAAGCAGGTGGCACAGGATCCCCCAGGGCATTAAATCTAAGGGCCAGCCGGTGTTCTGCCAGGGACGCCCTCGCGGAAGTTTGGACTTAGCTGCGTGTTGACCCCGGGTCACGACCCTCAGGTTCACCCTGCTCGTGTAGAGAGTACCCAAAGACACAGGACACAGTGCAGGCATGGATGGGTGGAGCAAAAGGAGATTGAGATAACAAGCCAAGGTGAGGGCGGGCAGCAGACAATCGCGATCAGGAGAACTAGCCAAGCTGGGACACATTAGATGAGTCCACAGGAAGTCAGGTTAGGAATAATTGCACGGAAGGGGCTCAGGAACAAGTGTTGCTCAAGCAACCAGAAGCTGGTCTGAGAGGGATTTAAATAAGGAGACAGATAGGAGGTAGGAGAGGGAGTAGCAGGAAGGAAGGTACCATCAGGTGAAGTGGGCAAAACCCATAGCTGCTAAGTCAGTGCAGCAAGAGCAGAGCACACACTTATAGAACCACAGGTGCCAGCAGACCTACAGCAGGACAAAGTAAAAAACAAATGCAAAGGAGTGCAGCACAGATCAGCTCTACTGCTGATCTGTGCACCAGAGTCCCTGGTCCCCTCTTCACAGAGTCCTCGGTCTCTCCCTTTCACATCAGAGTCCCCCTCCCTTTCACATCAGAGTCATCAGCCCCCCTTTCACATCAGAGTCCCCCAGTCCCGCCCTTTCACATCAGAGTCCCCAGTCCCCTCCTTTCACATCAGAGTCCCCAGTCCCCTCCTTTCACATCGGAGTCCCCAGTCCCCTCCTTTCAATCAGAATCCTCAGCCTCCCCTTTTCAGATGAGAGTCCTCAGTCCCCCCTTATGTGTGCTACAGTGCAGACTTTACTTAGTACAGATACTGACGAATGCAATATATTTGCTGGTGGATATCCCATTTTCTTTCCTCCTGAACTCCACCTCCTGTATGTACAGAAAATTAGTGACTTCACTTTCTGTGTATCAATTATTTCATCCTGCATTTTATTTCCTGTGTATTCAGGTAATCGGTTATTTCTGGAAATTATATCACTTGGGATATTAAATCAAAAGGCTGTGGTTACTAGAGTTCATGTAGAACATTTAGGCCTTATGGCCTCATTCACACACAACGCAAGCAAAATTGTATATTGCGTATATACGTGTCTATGCATGTATATACGAGCATGCATGCACTATATGCAATCCCAGAATGCATCACGCGTAATGGAATCTTTAATGTGATGTACACGTGTATGCGCGCAAATACGTAGAAATACACTGGGGGGGCGCATATCAGTTCCATATATACGCTACGCAAATATACGGCTCCATACGCGGCTGTGTGTATGGAGCCATTTATTTGCATATGGTACAATACGCACGTAGGCGCGTATATGCGCGGCAGTGTGAATGAGGCCTATAGGAGAGGTGCTCTCTCACAGATAGGGTACTTGCGATTGGCAGTAGCTGAATGATGGCTGAGACTCCCAGGTGACTCCAGTAGCAGAACTGAGCAGGTCCGTCTTCCAGATGGCAGCAGGGGGATGAGCAGGGTCCGGTTGGTAACAGTCTCATATACAGGTTCGTGAGGCAGCAGGCGTTCAGACAACAATCACAGAACGCCATGCTGCCTCATCAGTGCCTTTAAATAGGGCCAGGAAGTGAGGAGGGACCGCTGATTGGTCCGGAAGACCTCCGCGTTCCACCGTGGAACGCAGCCGCCGCGTCACAACCCGGAGTTCGTGCGTCTTCCGCGTTCCACGGTGGGATGCAGAGGACCGCGGCAGACAAACAAGAGGCAGCCCCGTCGGCGGCATTACAGAATGCTTGCTGGTACGTATGCTGGGAAATTTTTGCGTTTGACTTGCTGCTTGTTTAGAACCAGTGGGTCTAAAATAAGGTATGTAATGGCAGTGGAAAGGTTTTATTTAACATTTTCATTAGCATGTTGATGTGATATAGAGGAACAAACTTGGAAGGCGGGGAAGAAATATTAAAAGTAAACAGAGAAATATAGCTCCGTCATAATTCATAGCCTCCTTTCCCTTGTCATGGAATGGGTTTCCTACTCAAGTAATAATGACTCAGTGAACTCTATCTTGGTGTTCCACAATCCTTGTAATTATCTAATAAATCATTAACATTATTACACTAACTGTAATTTATAGCACAGTAGACTTTGCCCTGGTGGTTCCTACTTGAAATAGCTTACGGAGCAATATAGACACTATAATGTCCAAGTTGTGAAAGATGCTGCATGTAAAGCCTTATATTTGGCATTTTTATTGCCTTACCCTTAATTTAGAACTAGACCCATCCTGACCACTAAGAGTTATAACCCACGGAGGGTCTTATATTTTTGGGTTCTTTTTAGGGGCTCTTAAAAGAGCATCGATTTGATATCTGTGTGACCTATCTGTAGACCAGTAAATAATTGTGGTGAGGAAAGGGAAAGGGAGAGGGGTTCAATGGAGATGTTAAACAATAGGGGGATAGAGGGCATCCCTGGAGTGTGCCCCTGTGAAGAAGAAAAGGAGGTGAGAGGTGGGAGGAAGTGTAGATTTTGTGCCTTTGGATAGGAATAGATAGAGGAGATAAACTGTAAGAATGTTCCAGAAATGCCCATGTTATGGAGAACTTTTTTAAACCAGTTCCAATCCACACTGTCAAAAGCTTTCTAAGCATCCAAGGCAAGCAAGGACATTGGAGACGGAGAAGCAGCAGATTTAGACAAGCGTACATGTTCAAGAGTAGTGATGAGCCGAACACCCCTGTGTTCAATTCGTATTCGAACATTCGAACGGCCGAAAAGTTTGAATACGAACTCGAACTCAATGCAAGTGAATGGGGGTCGAACGTTCAAAAATGAATGTCCCCTTTAAGAGGGCTTATACAGGTAGTCCCTGGGTTACGGACAATCCGTACTTACAAGCCGGGTCCACAGTTCTCCTACTACATTTAGGAGAACTGTGGCTGCAGCGGCTTGTGCCCCTTCAAACCCCCGCTTCTCTCCGCGCCTGTGTTGGCGGAGACAGCGGGGACACAGACCGCTACATGCCTTCGCTGCCCCCCGTACCTCCACTACTGTCCCGGCCTCCGGTCCCCTGGTCCGTCAGCTTTTTCTGTGATCCGGTCCGGCCGCGGCTCCTCTGCCCCGCCCCCCTGCTTCCTCTTCATTGCAGGCTGGGAGCCATACCCAGCCTGCTATTGGATATTGTAAAATGCAATAGCCAATAGCAAGCTGGCAATTGCAGCCGCCCACTGCCTGCTGTCAATCAGCGTGGGGGGACCTGATTCGAGAACTTTCTCCTTCGGGCCCCTCCTCTGCCTGTGGTCAGGTGCAAGACTTTAACAAATCAGAGCTTCAGTGGGCATTTTGCATTATGGAATGTCCGCAGTCAAACAAACCGCGAACATCCCATAAAGTTCGGCGTTCGGCCGAATTCCGGAAGAGTAACATCTGCATTAAGCATCTGCAAGTCTTTGGCGGAGAGGGAGGGTAGAGAAACAGATTCAAGGAACTGATCCCCACTGGAAGAATTTCCAGTCTCTGCACTATATAGTTTCTGGTAATAGGAGCTGAATGTATTCGAGATTTTCTCAGAATCAGAATGGATCTGTCCCTCCGAGTCAGCTAATCGAAGAATATGTGGGGTAGGGTGAATACCACGGATTAAATTCACCAAAAGAGCCTGCCGGACTTATTACCAAATTTAAAAAGTTCTACATCTTTGAAAGATTTAATTTGTTGGTCATACTGTTGGATCCAATTGTCACACTGTTGTTTGGACTGTAGCCAGCGAAGCCTATTTTCGGTGGTCGGAGATTGCTTAAAGGTGCTATAGACCTCCCTGGCTAGCGTGCAAGCTTCAGTGTATTTTTGACTAGTCTATTTTTTCCGAGTAGACATATATGCCAGCATTCTACCGCACAAAACGGCTTTCGCCGCTTCCCAAAACAGTACCGGTTCTTCTATATGAATTGAGTTATCATTTTTATAATCCGACCACCAGTTCCTGAGTAATGCATGGAAGGCATCATCAGACATAAGGTAGGCTGGAAAGCGCCAAGTGATGGGCATAGTGGGTAGGTCCAAATTGCGAAGTGAAAGGGAAACCGGGGCATGGTCTGATATAAGCATAGTTTTAATGTCCACGGATTGAACTTTGGTCATCAAGTTGGGAGATGCGAGAAAGAGATCAATACGGGACATAACATTATGAGAGTGGGAAAAAAAGGTAAAATGGCATGCATACATACTGTATATATATTGTGGCAGTGTAAGCCAATGCCACGGTGTAGGATGGCAACTTTGGCACCCAGGACTCTCAGCCAAAGGGGCTGAGAGGGTCCAGAAAGTAAAGCATGTTATAAGGAAGAACCTGGCTTTTCAGGTTCTTCCAGGTTTTCCTAAATGTAGCTGGGATCTGGAGCTCTGGAGATCTCTTAGAGCTCTGGGTGGGATGAGATCTCCAGTCCTGGGGCCAGGTGTTGCCAATGACCAGCTTGGGCTGATCAGGTGGCTGAGAGCAGCCTCATTAGGAAGCCAGCCCAGTGCTCAGGGAGTTGAGTTGGAGTTGTGTGTGTGCAGGAGGCACACGGACACACGCCGACTCGGGTGCATGCTGGACGCACGAACAGCCGGGGGAGGCTGGGAGAGGTCAGGAAGGTCGGTGACCCAAGGGACCTGTTGGACGCACTGCTGGGAGAGCAATGTTAGAGCCCACGAGTGGAGAGGTCAGGAAGGTCGGTGACCATAGGACCTGTGGGACACTCTGCTGGGAGAGCAGTGTGAGTGTCACACTGAGGTGTGCTGGGAGCCCCAGTGACATAATTAACCTAATAAGGAAGCAGTAGTCTGTAGTGGCTACTTACCATCCCTGTTCCAGCAACATGTCTTCTAAGGCTCGTGGCCACACTCACTTCTGGGCCATGACCCATCAGGTGCACTCATATCATTCATATGAATCCTTAAAGGGCCAGCATACACCATGAACACGCGCCCATGCAATGTTTATCCATGTGATGCCAAGCCCCCATAAGCTTAAGTTTCCAGTGCTTCCTCAATCCTGAGCCTTCCTGTGCCTCTGCCACTGCTGTCTAATCCAAACAACCATTACTCTGGGTATGTTCCTTCTGTTGCTCCTGGTCAGTGACATCACTCCAGTAATGCTCCATGTGTTGCTCCTGGCTGCTGGCATTACTCTAGAAATTCTCCATCTGTTGCTCTTGGGATCACTCAGAATACACTCCACCAGTCGCTTCTGACTGCTCACATGATTTCTGGTATGTTTCATCCTATCTGCTGGCATCTCCCCAGGTACTCTTCACCTGTCATTCCTGTCCACTGGCCTAGTTCCTACTGGTATGCTCTATTTTCCAATTTCTGCTTCTTGGAGCCCTTGAAGCTGGGCAAAACCACTCCTGGTATGCTCCTTTTGTTAAACTCTGCACATGCAAGCCCTTTCAGCTGGGCACAACTTCTCCAAGTGCATTCCATTTGCTGAACTCTGCTTCTCCAAAACCTTGCATTTGGGCACAACTACCCCTGGCAGACTCTGTTTGCCAAACTCAGCAGCTCCAAGTCCTTGAAACTGATTATTCTTGTGCAGTGCTCCTACCAGCTCCTCTGTTTCCTAACTAGTAGACTGGCCATTTCCATAGGTCGTTTCTGCTGCATCTTCCAGCTATGTCTGCCAGTATTTGTGGAAGTGTTCTGGGGGTGAGACACAGCTATGTGCAAACCCCCATGAAGGTGTCTCTGATGCATACCACCCACCCCTTAGATTCCTCTCCTCAGCATGTCCATTATTAGTCAGAGTAGGGTTCAGTTCACTCCAGTTCACTCACTCAATTACATATAGTATAGTACTTTCTTCAGAGTGTTACTTCTTTATCGAGTAAATTATGCCACAAGGAGTGTGGATTGTCACCTCATTACCCTCTATATTGTTAAAAGTGAACCCCCCACTGAGGAATGTCTCTGCAAGGGGTGTGGACTCTGCTGCAGAGTAAGGAAATGTCTCCTAAAGTGGTGTGGGCCCTGCTGCAGAATGAGGAATGTCTCGGAAAGGGGTGTGGACCCTTCTGCAGAGTGAAGAATGCTCTAAAAGGGGTATGGATCCTGCTGAGAAATGGGGAATGTCTCTAAGGGTGTGGACCCTGCAGCAAAGTGGGGAATGTCTCTGGAAGGGGTGTAGACCCTGCTGCAGAGTGAAGAATGTCTCTAGAAGGATTGTGTACCCTGCTTCAGGGAGAGGAATGTCCCAGGAAGGGGTGTGGACCCTGCTGCAGAGTGAGGAATGTCTCTAAGGAGTGTGGACCATGCTGCAGAGTGAGGAATGTCTCTGGAAGGGCTGTGGACCCTGCTGCAGAATGAGGAATGTCTCTGGAACAAGTGTGGATCCTGCTGCAGAGAGGGGAATGTCCCAGGAAATGGTGTGGATCCTCCTGCAGAGTAAGGAATGGATAAATAATAATAATAAATGGATTCGCACTGACCCATGTGCAGGGCCGGCCTTAGGGGTGTGCGAGCAGTGCGGCCGCACAGGGAATACATACACGCATGCAAACAGGCGTCGGGTGCGCATACGTGTGAAAACGACGATTTCGCCCATTACGCCGCACATGTTACATATCGCTGCGAACGTCGGAATGAGAGCAATAATTGTAGGGCTATCAATCACTGATAACACTAAACTGATGAGCGGTAAAAGCTTTTAAAGCGTCACCTATGGTCAATTTTGGGCATGGTAATTTTTTGCGATTTTGCGGGTGCGCGCAATTTTAAAGCATGACATGTTTGGTGTCTATTTACCCGACGTGACCCCGTCTTTTTATATTTTACCAAAAATATGGGTGATAAATGGGTGTGGTTACTGGGGGTGTGGCCACTAAAGGGTGTGGCCACTGAGGGGTGTGGTCACTGAGGGGCGCTGTAAAGCTTTCTCGCACAGGGCGCCTAAAGGCCTAAGGCCGGCCCTGCCCATGTGTTTTTGTCACGCCTGGTGTGCTGGTGACATCCTCATCCAAACTGGAGGAAAAGGGGACACTTCAGCGTGAGGAATGTCTCTGGAGGTGTGGGACACTGGAATGGAAGAATATCTATGGAGGAGGCATGCACACTGCAAAGTGATAAATTAATCTGAGGGGGTATGGACACTCCAGAAGAATGAATTTCTTTGGAGGGGGTGTTAATATTGCAGAGTACCTCTGAAAGGGGTACACTGTACAGTGAAGAATGTCTTTAGTAGTACTGTGAATGCTGCAGGGTAAAGAATGACTCTGGAGGGGACAGACCCTGCACACTGAGAAATTAATCTGGAGGAGGCAGTCACAAGGCAGTGTGCAAGAGGTCCACCCTGTAGAGTGAGGACTATCTCTAAAAGAGGCATAGACAAGGCAGTCTGCAGGAGATGTGGACCCTGTAGTATTATTATTATTTTTATTATACAGGATTTATATAGCGCCAACAGTTTGGGCAGGGCTTTATAATATAAGGAAGACATTACAATTACAATACAATTCAAGACGAGATGGTAAGTGGTAAGGTTGAGGTGGGACATAATATGACATGAATTTAAATTGGGGAAAAATAGTGATAGAGCATTTAATGTGCCTCTTTTGCATATAACTTGTTTTTATTGAATGTAAATTTACAAAAATAAATGTAATATAGAAAAAAATAATCTTCTCTATCTATAAGAGATTTTGACATTTGTCTTTATAAAATGCTTATTTAGAATTCTGTAATCATTATTTGAATTATTAAGTTTCGTTTTCTTGTTTGTGGTCTGTAAGTTCATGGCAATGCATTTCCTTTCTTTTCCTTCTTCAGCACTACATGGAGTGTCTTCAATTCCCATTGAGCCTGTGCAGTTATTGAAGCCAGTCACTTTGAGACACTATATATATTATATAGTATTATTACATTATTATTACATTGTTACATATACAGTAGTGTCTCTTTAAGGTGGGGGATCATGTTATGCACTTGGTCCACGACTCATTCCACTTTGCATCATTTAAGGCTGGGATGAAGGGTAGGATCCAGGAATTGTGGATGGTTGCAGAACTGTAGCAGGGTTCTGTACCATAAATACCTGGAAAAAATACCATAATATATTTAACGTATAGAGATGTTTATTTATTAACAATGGCTATCAGCATCCTGAGCAAATTCTCCCCTTGAGTGGTCAGAAAATGCAGTTCAATCTTTGACTATATACTGTATACTGTATATGTACCATGATTACAGAACTTTTAAAAAATAGAAAAATGGGAATAAAATTTTTTTATAAGGTATTGTTTGTTTCCAGAGAATAAAGATGAAATCTAATAGTCAATAGAATAACAATATCACTTCTGTTCCCAGCTTTCTCTTTGCCAACATTAACTAATGAGGGTCTAGTTATAAACTATTCGCATAGCTAATTGCAAAGGTTTGTGCTGTGCAAATAAATGCAAAAACGAATATTCTTATATTCTAATATAATTTTTTTTAAGGTTGAATAAAATGTAATACTGTATTATGGTCACTAGATGGACCTGAAGAGCACAGAAAAATATTTTTTTCAGGTCAAATATAATGTAATACTGTAACATGGTCATAGTTCAGCTTTGTCTCCCTCTGCTGGCCGAACCTGCCCATTACAGCCTTATAGACTACCATTGGGCAATCTCCCAGCAGGGAGACAGATGCAGGCTGGGAAACTCAGTGTTGGGTGTCCACCAGTGGCGTAACCAGAGTTATGGGTGCCTGGGGCAGAAAAATGTTTTCGTCCCCCCATTATATAAACATCCACTGGAACTGTACCCCGCACCCCCACACATGTTTTTATTTTATTTTTTTCACATTTTTAAATATTTTATTTTTATTTATTTGCTTTATAAACTTTTTAATTTTTTTAAATTCATTTTTATTAATTCATTTTATTAATTCATTTTTTATTAAATATTTTTATTTTTTACTTTACTTTTAGGGCCTACGGGGAAATATTAGGGGTCTAAACAGCCCCCACACTGCTCTGCCGGACTGTGATAGGCAGCTGAGCGGTGTGGGAGGAGAGACACCGGCCGCTCACAGCGGTCTCCTCCCGCAGCGCTCGGCCGGCTGTCACTTTCTCTCCTCCCCGCTGGGACACAGAGCAGCGCCCAGCAGGAGGAAAGAAATAACGGCTGTGCCGACAAAACGGCAGGAAAATAGCACTTTCGGCATTTAGCCAAAAGTGCCATTTTCGGTCAGCGCCCCCCCTTCAGCTTTACGCCCGGGGCCGGCGCACCGGATGCCCCCATGGTTGTTACGCCACTGGTGTCCACAAACAGCAAAGCAATGGCCCTCTGATCTCTCGATGTGTGTATAGTTCTGCAGGGCGTGAGGTTGGGATTGTTTCGGTCAGGGAAAGGGGTCAAGGAGAATAAGTGCACATTGTCTAAAAGTGTACTTATTTTTTAAATGACTGGACTGAAAACGTTAAGAGTCAATTCCCACAAGACTGCAGTGCACCAAAAGGCATGTAGTTTTGTGCATTGAGCAGCATTGTGCGCACTGGCAGCCCATTCAAAATGATAAGTAACACACCTTTAAACCATTAAAAATAGGTCCTGCTGCACATTTTTGTAGCGCACCACAATGCACATAATGTACTGCAGTAAGCTGTAATGTATGGACATAAGGGTGCCATTTAAAATGAATGGTACCCCGACACAGTGATGTATGCATAGTCCTTTACTGCATTTACACCAGGTCTCTATGGTTTTATGGTAAAGCCCTACCAAACTAATGAGATCTGACAGCATTGGCTCTTACCTGAGTGGGTACTGCTTGATTGGGGTGTTTTTGAGCCCGACAGGCAAAAGCAGAAATGGAAACAGAAATGCAGAACTGCAGCAGATATGTGATGATGAACAATCCACGGATAACATGGCCTCCAATCTGTGAATGCAAAATAACATATTAAAGGGTGTTTTGTAGAGGCTGAAAAGTTATACCACCTGACAGCTTCTTCTATCTCCCAGGGACTCTACGTGTGAGATCTCTGTGTTGAGTTCCTGGTTGTGCACCTTATGAGGGGCTCCCACCATCCCTTCTGGATCTTCTATGTATTTTATAATATAGAAAAAGTAACAGGAAAAGCTTGAGCACACAAAGGGAGATGGAACACTCAAAACTCCCAGGTGGACATGAACAGAGTTAGGAATTATGACAAGGAGCTCTCAGTGTTGGAGCATCCGGGACATTTAAGAAGCTCTAATCACCAACCTCCTACTCTTCACTAAAATTTCACTTTTTGGGAGGACTGGTTCCATCACTGATTCTCCTCCTGACTGTGTCTGACAGTGTATTGTGCATGCAAATGTTAGCCTTCAAGTGCATAGCTTTACATTTCTCTATATTGAACCTCATCTGCCATGCAGGTAATAACCCCCCTTTTTGTCAAGATCTTACTGTAACGTTGCTATATCATGTGCAGAATGTGGAGCCGAGAAGGATTAGTACCCCTGTCAGGTTTGTATTGCTGTCTGTGTCCCTGTTATGATGATTCACCCTCTCTATGTGTCCTGGTGACTGTTATCACTGAAAGTGAAGGAAAATCCCAAATTTGGGGTTTTCATCAGAACAGGAGTAGACAAAAAAACTTCTGATGGGGACACTAGTGCTGGTGACCTTGCTGACCCCCAGGGATTTCAATTTCTTTGGAGGGATTTTCACTCACTTCCTATCGTGGCTCAAGATCATTAAAAGACAAGGTTACCAGCACTGCCCCCCAGACAGAACCAGACAGATCCATGGGGCACACCACTCATCATTTTCGAGGATGAGTCAATCATCACTTATATCTGGACCCCTCCATGCAACCATCCACGTACATCCAATTTCTTCAACACTAGTAGTTTAGCTGTGATGGCTGTGTCCCTCCTGTACAAATTGTCTGCTGTTGCCATTATACTGCTATGTATTGCATTGTGCATTATTCATGTTGTAGTATGTGCCTGCAATCTAATGGTGGATTAGTACCACAGCAACTTGTTTATTTCTATATGTGTCCTCTGTTCCCCCTCCTGTTTTTGTGCAAGGTGGTGCAGTCCCTAGATAGACCCTACTTTAGAGATAGTCCCTTTTCTCCTTGTTCCCTCAGTATAGTACAAGCATTCATAGCAGACACAAGACTGGGAAGATCGTTGTCTTTTTATGCTTCAAGAAATAAACATGAAAAAAAACTTGTATGTACTGTATCCTGTGAACTAAAACTACATTGGATAAAACATTTGTCTCTTATTGGAGAGTTAAGCTGTCTGTGGTTTGTGTTCATTCAGCAAGTGACCATACTGCCTAGATGGATCGAGATCTAAAGGAGGTATGTCAATGCATATAGCAACATTTGAGATGGAACATAGACAGATGAATAGATAGATAGATAGATAGATAGATAGATAGATAGAAAACAAGATACGTACAATTAAACCATCACAACTATAGTAACCATAGCAGTAATATTGAACAAAGAAATCCACAATGTTCAGTATCAGTCCGCCAAGAGAGACAATGGATACTACAATGCTCACGCCCAGGGCACCTTTAATCTGTAAGAAAATAAAGACACCTTGCTTAAAACCTCATCTTTATCTTATTGTGTTTTGTTTTAGGCATGTGAAGGGTAGAACATATGTCCAAATTCACCAACCAAGACCCTGCTACGCCAGCCCCTCCCCTTAATCTCACCCCAACATTTTTAAACTTATAATGACCAGATGGACAAGGATTGGAGTTAACCGATGTAGTGACTCTTTCATTACAAAATACTCCCTATTTATCTTATTTCTATCTATTTATCTTAGGGAGTACTGTCACCAGGACTGAACATGAGTATAGATCTAAGATTTCGAGTTATCACTAAATCTTGCCAACTCAACCTGTGCAACATATCCAAAATGTGTCCCTTTATTAACAAATTACACCACAAAGCTTTTAATTCTCTCCATCGTCATCTCTCGTCTCTTAACTAAAGTAACTCCCTCCTTAAGGTGGCCTGCCACTACACAGGCTATCCCCATTTCAGCCATAGCAAAGGGGTAAATCCAGGAAATATATTAGGATGATCTCAGATTTGGAGTTTCAAGGAGATACAATGGGCCACCCACAGCCCAACTATCATCAATGTACATTTTTAGCATGCTCTGTGACAACAGAAGCAATCAGAACTCATTTGTGTGTAAGGAGTTATTGTATTGGTTCACTTACCAGACACATGGACGGCTTGGACACAGCTGCCACTGACAAAGACCCTGCAATGATGTTCTGCAAAATATAAGCAAAATGCACTTTAAGTGGAAAAAGAAAGTTAAAGTTGTGTAGCAGTGGTTTTAGGTTTTGTCATATGAGTCAGGTTGTGGCTCAGTGGTTAGCACTTGCATTCATAATAAACTTTGTACATGAGTATTCAGACTGATACCATTATGATTTTACTGGTTGTGTGATGAGAGTGCATGTATATAGCAGGAAAGCAGAAGCTCCTTGAGGAAGGTGTTTGGTGTGTATAGTAGCTCTTCTGTCATAATGTCTGGTGTATATGGTAGCATCTCAGCAGTGGTGTTTGCTTCGTATTGTTTTAAATTGCATGTAATATTCTGTCACCTCCTAAGATAAGAACATAAAATGGCACTTTAGTACAATATTGTTACGTTTATTTTTTTACTTACAAGAATCGCTCCCCAGAATGAAATTCCACTGTACGTCACAAAGTAGGATGCCGTAAGTATTAGGCCAATACCCATGCCAATGTTTAAGATTCCCACAATGATCAGGGTAATCTGAAAGCACAAAAATAATTATTTTCCATGCTGACCACTCCTAGCTCAATTATAGGATTAAATCAACAACTGTTGAAATGAAACCTGCCTCTTCTCTTAGGGGACCCATTAGGCCTACTTGACCACGTCCAACTGGGACTGATCAGGTGATCATAAAATATGCAGGCCCTTCTGAGAAAGCTATATAAAAGACTTGTATCATGTTTAGTCTATATGAAATTGTGATTTCAGCTAGTTCAACAATATGATGGCTGTTGAACTATAAAAATTGGGCATCTGGAAATATTGATAGATTTTGAAAAACTAACACAGAGGGATGATAACTGAAATCTCATCATATTACATTTCCACACCCACTCAGACTCTTTATGCCATTTCTGTAGACATCCTCTAGAGCTTCTACTGGAATTGGCAGTGGCAGTGCTCAATTTTACATGGAATAGGAATCAAATGCACTCTAGGATTAGTGACTCTGTCAGGTTTGGACTCTGCTAGGGCCAAAGACCAGACAAACTTTGCTAAGTAAGAAAAGCAGTGTGTCGCTCCAGGTTAGTCCATGCTGTAGCCAGGTGCTTGTCCAGCTTCTTTGCTCAAAGCCATTATGCAAGGAAATTAGATGACTGCACACCAGCTATATCTGAACACTTTCCTTATTCTACCATAAAAGCATTACACAAGTGATGAATTGAGACTTGCCAGGCGTGGCAGTGGGTGGCACAGATATTTCTTAGAAATCATAATGTCTACATTGGATACTGTGAACAGTATATGTTTCCAAAAAAACGTGTGGTGGCAGCTACTTTTTTTTTTAAAAAGGTTTAACTGTGGAGTTACCTAACCCTAGTGAAGACCGCTCCTAGATTGTTGTTCTGCTGAGCTAAAAAACCTCTTAGGGTGAGGCGGAGAGTGCCATTGTCACATTCTGATGGTAGTGGTGGATTTTGAGAATGCCGTCATCAGAGGGTGGACTTGCTGAATTGTGTCACAATAAGTCAGACTGAGTAAGTAACACAATAATAAATGACAACAAAGCAAATAATCACCATTGCTCCCTTTGCTGCCATTCAGTAAAAAAGTATAATTTGATGGAACACATTTGACTGGGTCGTCTCAGGTTTAACTGTAGCTGTTGGATTGTTCCACTGCTGGGGAGTGGGTTGGTTCCACATCTGAGGGTCGGGAGATAGATTTTGCCCAGGGGCACCTGGAGGAACGTTCCACGGGGCAGGTGGGGGGGCAGCAGGATTGTCGCCAAACTGGGTAGAAGTCATTTTGCAGCCTTACTAGCAAAAGAAAAAAATAATTACAGAAATTAACTCACAGATGGACTGAAGGAATATTCTCATACACACTTCAGGCAAATATAAAAAAAATTGTAATTATTGATCAAAAATGGACTGAATGTATTTTACACACAACCTGCATTAATTGATCATAATTTGACTTGATTTCATTTTCAATAATCTCTTGTTGAGCAGCGCTCAGAATGGAGAGAGATGGCAAACATGTCTGTTGTACCTCCTTGACTTTCCAATCATGGGGGTTTATTTAAAATGTATTTTTAAAAAATCCACAGCTTATTCATCAAGTGAAACATTTGTTCTATCTTAACCAGCTGTTAGAATAACGTGCACAAACAAATGTTTTGAGTGTGATTTGTCTTCTGGTTGAAAAGTTCTTCAATAGGCTCATTTATACAGAACCAATGGGGAAATATTGCATTATGGCCTCTAGATGGAACTGAGGGTCATATGAAATACATACATCTCAGTAAGGAGATACAGTTCAAGAAAACACTGGAGGGAATGGGAAAATAAATATAACCATTGCTATCCCCGTAGTATTAACAGTTACATGTATATGCTTTCATTTTAACATTGTATCTCCTTATTGACATGTATTTGTTTCCTATGATGAGTGCACTGTGCCATTGTAACATAACGGATCTTATGTGGACTATAGTAAAGTTTGTAACAGATTTTAGAGAGAGACAAGAGAATTTGAATATCCCCACGTAGTCAAAAGAGGGGAAGCATGGCTTTATTTCCAGTATACAGGGGAAAGCAAACAAGGTTTTCTACCCTGTTTGGCAGCCTTACCACTGAGAATGTTCATAGGAGTCTGTCTATGATGCCCCACTGGGCACAATTTTATGGGTCCATTCACTTGCTGACCAAATATCAGCAGGGCATTGATGCAAACTGATAAGGAGTTCAATTCAATTTGCTGAAGGACTAGCTACTACTTGTATAATCAACCCAAGGGGGTCAGATTCAGTGGATCTGTTGAGGTTTACTTATTGCTGCTGCCCATCCAACACAAATTACCAGATAAATGTATGTTTCCACACCAGTGAGTTAACTCATCGCTGTTTGCACAGAACACAACCTTTAAACCCGTGTCACCAAATATCTTGATTGTCTAGGGAAAACTTGTGTTATCTTTCAAGCTTACGTGCTGTGTATAATCAATTAGTATTTGATACAGTGTAAGGGTTTTTTTTTGTACTTTCATACTGTTGGTTGATCTATTCACATTATATACAGTATAGATGTTTTTTTTAATAGATTTTCATTATATGATGAAAGGTTAGTAACTTAATACAATTAAATATGTAAAGTGAAGGGAATTTATCAAAACTGGAGCAGACAAAATCTGAAGCAGTTGCCCATGGCAACTAATCAACTTCTCTCTTCAGTTTGTTCAGTTAAGATTAGAAAATGAAAGAGAGAAGTTGATTGGTTGCCATACACAGCTTCTCCAGATGTTGTCTGCTCCAGTTTTGATAAATTTAGCTTATTGTGTTTTCATGAGCATGTAGTTTATCCTATTATTCCAGCGTTTAGTGTTAATGTTCTGACGTGACTCTCACATGTTCAAATGCTTGCCTTCCATAGTTTCTTATCAGATCAGATGTAGAGATCTGTAGACTAGCCACTAGAGGTACAGTAGATTAGCCTGTACAGTTACCAACCAATTCACACCCCTCCTCGCTTAAAGTATATCTAAACCCGAGAGCAAAACAATTATTATATTGAAGCTTATTTTATATGAAGCTTTTTTTTTCCTTTACTCTAACCGGGTCATCTTGGCAGTACGTCTTTTTAAACTTCTTTTAATAGACCAAATTGTCTAGCAAAAGTGTCTGATAGAGGGTAGAGAAAACCATTTTCAATGACAGGGGTGCTTACAATGGTCAGATTTTATTCATTTATGTAAAACCTTTATTCCAAAGTAAAAAAAAATAATAATTGTTGCAGTAGTTGTTTAAAAGAGATCTAAGTGCAAACCTTTTTTTGGCTTTAGTTCCCTTTTTGGTCATAGGAGGACATTCACTAATGTACTCCTAGGACCCAAAGTCAGCATAGCAAAGCCACGCCACCGCCAGGAATGGTCCTCACAATATTGTCGGGATCAACTTTTCTGCCTGATTGACAGCTGGTTTTGCCTCTCTAGAGCCAGAGCCAGCTGTGTCCGCCCCCTCCCCTCATTGTCCCTTAATGAGCGCTGGAAGACTGTAGAGAGAAGGAAGGGGGGAAATCCCTGTGTGGAACGGTGACTGACAGTTATTGCTCTCTGCAGGAAAAAGACAGTGAGCTGATCGATCAGCAGTTTGAAGAAGAAAAAAACAGCGCTCTCTCAGGGATGCAGGGCGTGCGTGAATGCAAATGGTGTGGATTGCTGCTCAAAACACAGGAGGAGGAGGATCAGCAGTTTGTGATTCCTCTGTTCTCGAGCTATACTGATAACTTTTAGGAAGAGTACATTTTACTCTCCAAATACTTTTCCTTTAAAGAGTTTTAGCTGTCATTCAGATTGAATTTTCTAGTCAAGTCTGTCTGTTAGTCAGGGAGTGTGTTACTGGCTGGATCACCAGGTAAAAAATACAAGAAAAAATGGGCTGAAAAAAAGAAAACTAATGCAGCCATCACATTTAGGAATTGGTAAGCTGCAATATATTAAATGCTTTTCTTTTGGCTTTAGATAAACTTTAACAGCTGTTACAAAAAGATATAAGGCTGGCATGTTGCGCTTGGTGTTGTGTGTTCCCACTAGTGTTAGTTTCTACATGTATATCATAAACTCTGTGATCTTTGAATGTTTTTAAGTGTCTATGGATTTAATGAATGCTATATTGTGAATATTAATAAACCCTATCCAAATTCTACAAATAGGAGTATTATAAAGTGATGGTGACAATTATATAAATGCTGTTTAAACTTAGTGGTTAATAAACTATGAACCATATGTTAATGAGTGATTCATTTCTAGTGATTTTTGGTGAGAAATGTTCCAGGGGTTTGCTAAACCACACTAGCCCAAAAATGTGTTTCTTTAAAATATATCAGTTTAATAAGGATAGTTATTATAATTGGTTTACAGAGGCACTGAAAATTAAGAATGAATATTGTATAATGCACTTGTAACACTGGAAACATATCTGATATATTTTTCAAATAAATATTGCATATTTAAATAACTACTGAACATGTATATAAAATCGGGTAAATAAATTCCAAATGCATCAAGACAAAAAATATGCTAAGTTTTAGAGTTGTGATTAGAAAGCATTCACAGCCTAAGTACAAAAGTCTCTTCCCTGCCAATGCACTATAGAGAAGGACATTTGTTCTCTGTGTGGAAGCAGTGGTTTTGTAGTTTTCTTGTCAAATAATAACAATCTGAAAAAAAAGTAACAGTTAAGCTTAATAGATGTTTTTTTGTTTTGTTTATAGCTCTATGACAGAACAAAACCATATAACAACGATTAAGCTCACATCATCACACAATGCTCTATTTGCGGGAAAACATAATTGCATCCTATTATGTAGCTAACAAAGTTTAAATTGTTTTACATTATTTTTCGCAATCTGTCTAAGACTTCAAAAGGATTTTGGGTTGCTCAGCAGTATGAATGAAAATCTAGTAGTAGCTAATACCCCATGCACACCAAAATTTACAAATTAAATAGAATTAAAAGCAAAAATCAGAATATCAGAAAAAGTTACAGTTTCCTTTAACATATTTGGTAAAATGACTTCTAGCGGTATAGCACCAATGGATTACACCTTGTTCTTCCATCTATAGAAGAAAAGACCTTACCTATACAGTGTTCACTGGTGAATAGGTCGTTCTGTAGATTGCATTAACATAAGTTCTATTTGTAGTCGACTATATGCACAATTTTACAACCTTCTCAAGTTACACAGATAAGTAGTTGAACAATACATATTAATGACGAGTGGCAAAAAAATAAAAGGTTGTAAAAATTAATGATGGAAACTACACACCCCAAAAAATAAGGAAAAGGAAACTTTCATAACTGTAGAATATGATTTTTTATAATCATACTTTTTTATCTTGAAGATATAGGGTGGAAGAAGTTCAAATGAGAAAATTGCGTCCGTTCTTGCATAAAACTCAAAAATGTGTTTAATTACAAATGATCACAAGATAAATGGCATGAAACAAAATATAAAAATAGTTATGTAATGTATAAGTATGTTCTTGTAAATGTTTAGTGTGTTTGTGTGTAGGTGTCTGCATCGTGTGTAAGTGCCCAGGAATGTGAAAAAAGGTTCTGCCCATCTGCCATGCATAGCCTTTTATTCACAATTAAAAACATGACAGGCTGGGGGGCGTGGCCAACCAGCGGGCAAGATGGCTGCTTAGACCTGGAGCTCCGTGCACACACAGGCCCGGGCAAGCACTACTGCGACGAGCGGGCACATCACCGGCCATCACCGCTGCTGCCGGTATCCGGATCACTCACCGGAGATGTCCCGCGGGGCCTGGAACGGATCCAGGCCCCGCAAAGTCACAGACTTTTTCCGGCGGTCTCAGCCTCGGGCCGCGCAAGATGGCGGTGGCGGCGCTGCTCCTCCACCCTTGTCTCCCTCTCAGGGCTCTGAGAGATCGGAGGGATCTCAGCACTCCTCACAGGATGGCGAACAGAGGAGCACACAGAATCGCTCCACCCCGGCGACACAACTGCCGTCCGCCTCCCCAGCAGTGCGGAGCCCTGCTAAATCGAGGCCCCGGCTTTCGGGCCTAGTGGAGGAGGTGAGCCCTTCTAACTATGCACTTGACGACACAAGAGAACTGTTTGCTCCCATCGAGAACTTCCCTACAGCAAATCAGCCCCTCTCAGACACCACCCTTAAAGATATGCTAGTGTCTTTGCGGAGTTCGCTTAATACTGATATTCAAGCCCTAGTACACCAGTTCAAGTCTGACCTGCATGAGGTGGGGGAGAGGGTCACCCATATTGAAGATAAGATGGGGGATTTTGCGGACACCTTCAACGAATTAGTGGACGCACACAACGACAGAGAGGATGACATAACCTGGTTGCCAACAAAGGTGGCGGATCTAGAGGACAGGTCACGCGCAATAATATTAAGATAAGAGGCATTCCTGAGTCTGTCCGCCCCGATGACCTATCCGCTTATGTGCAATCATTCATGAGGGCAGTCCTGCCAGACGTCTCCTCGCCAGACCTGATTATTGACCGCATACACCGCTTACCTAAGCCCTCACACCTGCCGGACGGCATACCAAGAGATACCTTGCTCCGTATTCATTTTTTTCACGTGCGGGAAAGGTTGCTCAAAGCACTAAGACACCCGGCCGACCTCCCTGCCTCCTATGCCAAGATCCAGGTGTTCGCTGATCTCTCTCAGTTCACTCTCCAACTTCGGAGCAAACTAGTGCCTGTCACGAAGGCCCTCAGAGATAACAAAATTCTCTACCGATGGGGGTTCCCGACGAAACTCATGATAACTAAGGACAAGGATCTATACACAATCTCTACCCTGGAGCAAGGCCTTGCCCTCCTACAACAGTGGAGGCTGACCCCTGCGGCTGAGGTCCGCCCGCCGTCCTCCACCAAAACTGCCGCCGATTGGAAAGTAGTGTCCCGCAAGCGGGGCCCGAGACCAAACAACTGACAACAGCTGATTGAGCCGATCTGTTCCCATCTCAGCACATGAGGTCTAGTGGGCCACTTTGGTGTTACCACCCCAGTTTGATGTTCAGTTGCGATAACTGCTTCCCTGTCCCATCGGGGAATTATCCACCAATAACCGCTGGCATCCTTTTCCAGTAGATGCTCCACTTGCCTTATTTTATTCTGATCATGGTATATGACCATAGTAGCATTAGCCCCTTCTTGCTGTAGCTTCCTCAGCAGGTTTTCATCTTTATCCCAGTCTGTCAACCAATCCTGCAGTTTTCTTCCCAGGCCCAGATCCAGGGCCCCCAGGCTAACAGGACTGTTATACTTGATCTCTTCGGACAGATGGGTTACCGATGGTATTACATAATTCCATGTTTGCGTCTGGATCTCGGAGACATTGCCTAGGGTACACCACACACCTCTCTCTACCACCAAGTCTAAGGAACACCCCTGTTCCATAATCAAGGTGATATTGGTATCCTTTAGGATAAAGAAGTACACTCTTCTATGTCCTAAATAATACACCGGTGCCTTAGTCCTTTCAATGATCTCCCCATCCAGAACACAAACAGAAGCATCTTCCCAACACTTTTCATTTACCATTTCATATTGACCTGGCATACACAGGACATTATGGTCACGTTGCAGACAGAAGGAAATGGTAAATGAAAAGTGTTGGGAAGAT
>NW_017307148.1:184341-206450 GCF_000935625.1 Nanorana parkeri
ATAGTAGCATTAGCCCCTTCTTGCTGTAGCTTCCTCAGCAGGTTTTCATCTTTATCCCAGTCTGTCAACCAATCCTGCAGTTTTCTTCCCAGGCCCAGATCCAGGGCCCCCAGGCTAACAGGACTGTTATACTTGATCTCTTCGGACAGATGGGTTACAGATGGTATTACATAATTCCATGTTTGCGTCTGGATCTCGGAGACATTGCCTAGGGTACACCACGCACCTCTCTCTACCACCAAGTCTAAGGAACACCCCTGTTCCATAATCAAGGTGATATTGGTATCCTTTAGGATAAAGAAGTACACTCTTCTATGTCCTAAATAATACACCGGTGCCTTAGTCCTTTCAATGATCTCCCCATCCAGAACACAAACAGAAGCATCTTCCCAACACTTTTCATTTACCATTTCATATTGACCTGGCATACACAGGACATTATGGTCACGTTGCAGACAGAAGGAAATGGTAAATGAAAAGTGTTGGGAAGATGCTTCTGTTTGTACATTCCAACACCTGGCTGCTACACTATCGCAGCTCCGAGCCTGGACGAGCCCCTCAAAAGACAAACTCTGGCCCTCTTTGGAAAGTAAATTGACCCAGGGAGTCTCCTTGTACTCCTTGGTTTTTTTTAACACGTACACCTCTACCTCAGTGGCTGAGTACTCGCCCCCTATCCAAGCCACCATACAGGCTTGGCGCGTACTCATGCACACCAGGCCCTCCTGGGATCAGCTAATTACTCCCGCTTTCCGCTCTAGCACTCCTTATCCCGGACTTCCCACACGAACGGTGGTCTAAAAAGGGTATCAGTTGGGTCCAGGACCTATTACAAAACCTATGTATGCAACCTTTCCCGCACCTATGCTCACGATACGAGTTGACGGGGCAAGATTACTATAGATACCTGCAAATCTCGCACGATTTGCCTTCTCTCTTGGCAGCATGGCCTCAGGTGCCAGTGCAGATTACGGGCGGGCATCCACGTCCGCCCGTAAGGGGGGTATCTCGCTCTTTTATAACTCTCTCCAACATAAGAAGTCGCTTACTAAACTACCAGCCTTTCTGGCCTGGGAGAGGGAGCTGGGTGTGACCTTCCCCTCAGAGTCATGGGAGACAGCATGCGGCTCCATTTACCTCACCACGAAGAGTGCCGACCTTTGGGAGCTCTTTCATAAAATCTCTTTAAGATGGTACCTCACGCCATATCGCCTAGAAAAATTCGCACCGGCTAATTCAGCGTTGTGCTGGAGGGATTGCGGGCAGACGGGTACCCTTCTCCATATCCTATGGAGATGTAAGTCCTTGACGAGCTTCTGGAACGGCATTTTTCGTTGGCTATCAATGATAAGTGGTTGCCTTACTACTCCTGACCCGGCGCTTGGACTCCTACTCATAGGCATAGACCGCTTCCCGGTGCCTTTCCGAGCACTGGTTGTCCACACATTACTGGCAGCTCAGCTTACAATCATGATGCATTGGAGACGCTCAGTTAGTGTTTCTGTTAGTGAAACCCATCAAACTTTAGCCTTGCACTACGATCTTGAGAGACTATATGCGATCAAAAGTGGTACCTTAACCTCCTTCCACAAAAAGTGGAAATGGTGGACTCCTAAGCTACAATGATGTGTGACTCTCCCTTTTCTTTCCTTTGATCTGCCTTCTCTATCTCTTTCTTTCCCTTATATCTACTATCCCTGCTTCAAACAGTCTATGACTATTGTAAGAAGTGAAGATGGTTATTAATTGTTACCGATGTCCTTGCAAGAGTATCAACCTTAGCTTAACAATAACAAACATTTCTTTCTTCTTGTTATCTTATTTGAGTATTGTGTTTCATCTGTACTGTTGTGGCACTATCCGTGTTTGTTGTTCTGAAAAAATACTAATAAAAACTATTTTGGGGAAAAAAACAAAACATGACAGGCTCTGGGACCTTTGGTGCGTCACAACTGAAATCTAAAACTCTTAACTCCACTAGTAGGAGAGAGAGAGGGAGGTGGAGAGCCCACACCTTCCTGCTAGCTTCAACTATATTATGTGCATCCATAACTATCATTTAAACCCTTGGTTCTCAACTGGTGGGTCGTGACTCAACAGTGGGTCGTGACCCCTTGTTCAGTGGGTCGCTGCGTGCCTTCCACTTTTCTAGGTGAGAGGTTCCTCAGCCCCCTTCTAATGCAGCACTGTCACTTCTCGCACCAAGCAGCCATTCAAAATATGCTGCCGGGTGCCGAGTGTCAGCTTGTGGTGAGGTGGGGTAAGCTGGAGCTATAGCTGTGAGGGAGCTCCTTCCATACTTGCATTGTTTACAGCTTCCTCACATGTCCTGTAGAGGTGCCTGGGCCGGAGTGGCGTCACATTCTGTCTCCCGGAACCTCTACAAGGTTCGCAAGGGAGTTGTACAAGCAATGTACATATGGTTTGAGCGCCATCACAGCACGCCAGCCCACACTGGACCCCAGGCTGAGGATACACTCCAGTTCTCGTAAGGTAGGGAGGAGGAAAAAATAAAACAATTTTTTGGAGTGTGTATATGCCTGGGAGATTGTGTCTGCGTTTGTGTGTCTGTAAATGTTTTTTAGAGCCCGTTCACACGAGTACAGTGCGTTAATCAAACAGTCCTGTGACATCGACGCACTGTACCACGCAATCGCACCTACTATGCGTTCTGGTGTGGGAGGTGCATTGCCATTCATTTAAATGGCACCCCAAACACACTTTCCTCCCACAGTTTATGTGCCCGCGCCAGAATTCACGGTACCGCAATGCCCTGCTTTCCATTGCATTGCGACTTGGGTCGCAACTTAATGACCAAGGAAAAATGTGGGTCCTGAGGTTACACAGGTTGAGAACCACTGATTTAAGCTATATAATGTTGCCTGCACCAATATAGTTATACATAATAGACATGTGCACTGCCAAAAAATTAGTTTCGTTTCGTTTTAAATTCGGATTTGTGTTATTTCATTTTTCGGGATTCGGGTGTGAAAGTCAATTCGTATTCGGACGAAATTCGGTAGCGGTAGTTCGTTCGAAGGTTCGTTTTCGTTTCTTATTCGTTTCGTTCATTCGTTCGTTCGTTTGCAGCAAAGTGAATTTTGAGGGGGAAAAATGTTTTTCTTCAACGAACAAAACGAATAAGAAACGAAAAATAAAAAAACAAACGTTCTAACGAACTACAGCTACCGAATTTCGGAAACGGAAATTTGGATTAATTTGCATTAGTTATATCTGTAATTCGGATACATCCGAATGTCCGAATTTCCGAAAATTCGTCCGAATTTCGATTCGGAATGAAACGAATCGCACATGTCTAATACATAATACAAGGTTGTTTCTCTTATTAATAACCTAATCGAGAAATATTACAAGAAAGAGATATCATTCATCGTTTATAAACACTTCATAAATTTTGATTTACAATATTCTGCACAAAGCGACCCTCACAGTCTTCCTCAGGATTTAGGAATGAGAGGGGTTGTGTAAAGGCAGCGGCTGTGTGCATGGCCGAGCGGAGGATCCGTAAATATCAGTGATATTTACTGATCCTCTGTGCAGAGCAAACACTGGAGTGATCGTCTGATCACTCCAGTTTTGTAAATAACTGGGGACACATAGTACTATATGTCCCCAGTTATGAATGAACATCATAGATAAACATCACTTCCTGTTCATTCATTATTTTCTCAATGGGGAGAAGCACTCACTACAGAAGTTTTTCCCCATTCAGAAACTGGTGATAGTAAATATTTTGGTACATACTACCGCTAACGAAATTAACGAAAATTCGGATATCGGACGAATCCTGAAACGAATTTACCTTCGGACCTGAAAAACGAAAAATCCGAATGAAAACAGTATCAACAGTTTCTGAATGAATGGGAAGAATGTTGGTACATAAGTTATTTCGTATTCGTATTTGTTTACATTCGTTATTTCTGTCTGAATGTACAAATTTCCAAAAATACGTCTGTATTACGAATCTTTCTGAAATGAATTGCACGTCTATTACAAAATATTGCAATTATGCAGAACACAAGGTGAAGCATGGCAGGACTGTGCTGTTGGAAATGCAAAAGTATATACTGTTATGTCTTTTGAGCTGTAGATGGCGCTGTAATGCAATGTTAGTGTCTCTATATGCATGTTTATCTATGATACACAGGAAGTTTTCATATATATATATATATATATGTTTTCTGCATAATGTTTTATTCACATGTAATGTCCTCCTAAGCAAGTAAAACTAAATTCGGCATTCCTCAAGATCTCAATGCTTCATCTAAACACATAACCAACATTTACTAGGGATGCATGTGCCCCCAGGGCCAATACCAATGTTGTGCTTGTGGCTCTGAGTGGAGATGCTTCACCATTTAGACATTGATCTGAGAGAAACTCACATTTAGTGACACATTCTGGGCATTATATTGCTGTCTCATTCAGTCCTGTGATCACAGGATCTAGCAGAGGGAAGTCTTCCAGCAACAACCTTCTTTGTGGCTTTGAGATGTAATGTCCCTGAAGGTTTAAAGCCTCATGGGAGCTGATGCTAGACATTGTGAAAGTGTGTCACAATAAACTGTGAAGGGGATTTATCAGAACTGGAGCAGACAAAATCTCGAGCAACTGTGCATGGCAACCAGTCAGCTATTATCTTTCATTTTCAAATCTGAACAAACTGAAGAGAGAAGCTCCAGTTTTGATAAATTCCCTTCCATGTCTTTCAGGGACCTTCACCTTTCAGTTTGCCCAACAATCATCGGGGCACCATGGCATGCTTTGCATGATATCCTTTTCTTAGCTCACAGAAATCTGTCACTACCAGCAAAGGACAACTTGCTTATGTTTGCCCTCCAGGCAAAACGTTGCTAGTCTTTCCCTGGTGTGAAGCCAGTGGTGTGGCCTCCATTGACTTTGAATATACAGCTGACCTACATGGAGGGGCCTTCAGAGGTTCTATGGATATGATCTGGGAAAAAAGCAGTGTCACAACACCAATTTGGAGTCCAAATTTGTTTATTTTGCTGAAAAAGTAAAATTTTTCTGAGTTAAATATGGTTTGGGTGCTTTAGAAGTTCTCTTCCTTATCAGCGCACGCTTACAGGAGCTGCTTGTCGCGATTAGGCAAAAGGAAATTATTTGCATGTTCCTGAATCGTCTGCAGATATAAGTCCATGGAAACATGGTTAAGAGAAAGTCAAAGTCTTCTGTATTAGAGATTACAACTCATTCAATGTCTTCTTGATTTCCATAATATATATTAAGCACAAAAAAATACCACGGACAGCGCTCTCGGATTGAACCTGGGGAAATTAATTAAGTAGCTCTACCTAGCCTGCGGCCCTGGGAGACAGGAGGAGTACCTGTGCTTGTGAAACAAAAAGAACAAACGTGTGGGCGCAAAGCTGAAGGGGCTATATGGCTAAGTGAGTTATTGTGAGAGAGAAAAAAGGGAAGGAGATGTAGCACTTACTTTGAGTGGATCTCAGGACCAGATGAGGACCGGTCTGTGGGGAGGATCGTGAAATCCAAGGTGTGTATTCAATGAGGACTGGTATGCTGCCTGAGGCTGCTCATCTCGAGGAGGGAAGTAATGGTGAAAAGAGAGGAGAGGGGTGGACGGGGGAGTGGGTAGTGGCACACAAATTTCGTCCCTGTCACCGCTGCTGTGATGGGGAGTGCAGGCGATGTGCGGAGTGGCGTCTGGCTGGGCTGCTGTGGCTCCAGCTGCGGGTGGAGAGGCTCGATCTGTGTGTGGACCGAGACTTGGCCAGTGCCCGGGCCGTGATGATGATGTTGACTGAAAGGTCGGCCGGGATGAAGGTGGGGTAAAGGTGGTCGGGTCAGTATGGTCGTGGGTGGAGGTTCGGGAGCAACGCATTTCGAGGATACAACCTCTTTATCAAGCTCAATAGGAATGGTATAACGGCGGCGGGAATCTGCCGATTTAAATGTGACAGCTGGGTGGAGTTTGGAGGCAGTGAGCGGCAAAGCCGCGATTTGAAGCTGTTCCGCCTCGGTGTATGTTAGCGGGTTCTGCGTGTGCCTTGAAGATGGACTGGGGGGATAGAATGATTTAAGTGGCTGTGACTAAGGAGTTATGGAGAAACGAAAATCGATAGTATTATTGTAGAAACGGAGTATGGGCATCAGAACCCTGGGTGGTTCAAACAAGTGACATAATCATTAGTATGGAAAATGATCTTTTGAGAAGTGAGTAAAGAGGGGGTGAACAGGGCATTCAATTAAAGGATTAAAAGATAAGTGGTAATGTACTTAAACTGTAACGTCGAGTGTGCATATGGATACATGCATGATAAATACATGCAAGAGGGGGGCTACTCTATGTCAATAACTTGGAGCCTATATTAAGGATGGTCCTTACAGGGATGATTAGAACAGTTTATTTATTATTCATAATAGAAAGGTAAGGGATTTGGAGGTAAAATGGAGCCTAGATGATGGAAAGTATGAAAAAATATAAAAAAAGTATAAAAACGTATATTTTAGAAATGTATCGATTATGAAAATGTTAAAATTAAAATGTATGGGGAAATTAAAAAGGGAATTGGAAAAAAGAACATGGGCACATAGGTGATCTGGTTTCTGTACAAGCATACTATATGGGGCTAGGGCTGATATTAAGTGCTTGTATAGGACCTGTGCTCATGATGGTGGACACGGGATATATAGGAAGCCAATTTATCCGTGTGTCCAGGGCCCTGAGTGGGCATCAATGGGTTATAAAATGGTTAAAATTTCCAATTCCTCGTTTAATCCTGTTGGAGCAAGAGTGTTGAGTTTGTAGATCCAAAAAGTTTCTTGTCTACATAACTTTTGGAAACGCTCGGCTGGGGAAAAGTGGTGAGGAATGTGTTCTATGGCAAAAACCCGTAAATTCTGTATACGTTTGCCGTGTTTCATGGCGAAATGTCTGGGTACGCTGTGGTCACATTTGCCTTCGGCAATAAAGCGTCTGTGGTCCCCTATCCTTTTTATTAACGGGCGAATGGTGCGGCCGATGTATAATAAATTGCATGGGCATTTTAGACCGTATACTACATGGTCGTGTGAGCATGTGATGAACTGTTTTAAGGAGTAGCTGTTATCTAAGTGATCCGTGAAGAATGATTGCCCGTGGGTAATGAACTGACATGTGAGGCAACGAGGTTTTTTGCATTGATGGATCCCTACTCTGTTGTAAAATTTCTGGTGTAGTGTGTCACTAGAGTGCCCGGTCGTTATCCTGCTTGGTGCTATTTTGTTCTAAAGGTTACGGGCTTTTCTAAAGGTGACTGCGGGTTTAGTGGAAATGTACGGGCCTAGTTTGGGGTCTTGTTTTAAAATGTGCCAGTTCTTACGAATGATGCTTTGTATTTTGTAGTGGTTGTTGTTAAATGTAGTGATAAATCTTGTTTGTGCTTCAGACTCTGGACGTTCGTTTGTGTCTAGTGTGGGCGAGTGTATATAGGTTGAATATGCGTTATGGATAAGTGTATCGGGGTAGGCTTTTTCTTTAAATTTGTTAGCAAGCAGTTTGCTCTGTGTGTTGAAATCTGTTAATTTGGAACAGTTCCGTTTCAATCTACTGAATTGGCTTTTAGAAATGTTTTTGAGCCATCTGGGGTGATGGTAGCTGTGGAAGTGTACGTAGGAGTTACCGCTGGTGGGTTTTGTATGATTGCTAGTGATGATGGTATTGCTGTCAGAGGATAGTTATTGACTCCAAGTTATTGACATAGAGTAGCCCCCCTCTTGCATGTATTTATCATGCATGTATCCATATGCACACTCGACGTTACAGTTTAAGTACATTACCACTTATCTTTTAATCCTTTAATTGAATGCCCTGTTCACCCCCTCTTTACTCACTTCTCAAAAGATCATTTTCCATACTAATGATTATGTCACTTGTTTGAACCACCCAGGGTTCTGATGCCCATACTCCGTTTCTACAATAATACTATCGATTTTCGTTTCTCCATAACTCCTTAGTCACAGCCACTTAAATCATTCTATCCCCCCAGTCCATCTTCAAGGCACACGCAGAACCCGCTAACATACACCGAGGCGGAACAGCTTCAAATCGCGGCTTTGCCGCTCACTGCCTCCAAACTCCGCCCAGCTGTCACATTTAAATCGGCGGATTCCCGCCGCCGTTATACCATTCCTATTGAGCTTGATAAAGAGGTTGTATCCTCGAAACGCATTGCTCCCGAACCTCCACCCACGACCATACTGACCCGACCACCTTTACCCCACCTTCATCCCGGCCGACCTTTCAGTCAACATCATCATCACGGCCCGGGCACTGGCCAAGTCTCGGTCCACACACAGATCGAGCCTCTCCAGCCGCAGCTGCAGCCACAGCAGCCCAGCCAGACGCCACTCCGCACATCGCCTGCACTCCCCATCACAGCAGCGGTGACACGGACGAAATTTGTGTGCCACTACCCACTCCCCCTTCCACCCCTCTCCTCTCTTCTCACCATTACTTCCCTCCTCGAGATGAGCAGCCTCAGGCAGCATACCAGTCCTCATTGCATACACACCTCGGATTTCACGATCCTCCCCACAGACCTCATCTGGTCCTGAGATCCACTCAAAGTAAGTGCTACATCTCCTTCCCTTTTTTCTCTCTCACAATAACTCACTTAGCCATATAGCCCCTTCAGCTGTGCGCCCACACGTTTGTTCTTTTTGTTTTTATGATATATATATTATGAATTGTGGAACACTGAGATAGCTGCAGTGATTAACTCATCAACTTTGTCCTGCATATGTAAAGCCCTTCGATAAACAAAGAAATAAAGGGCAATGGAAGTTTTTGCAAATATGCCATAAAACTCTTTTTAATTTTATAAATACGATGAAACCTATTATTAAAGTGGAACAATGGGCAAATTAAAAAATGTCATATATCATGAAGTCTGTCAGGGATGAGCTTGGGTTCTAACTGACCCAGAAGGAAGCCATCAGTGCTGGGCCGGGCCAATCAGCTGCATATGGGACATTTACCACTTTGCAGCTGCATGTAAACAAAGGGACGGGATACTGATGACATCACCGACCTTATATGGCCACATGGCAATATTTAGTCTTTGACATTGACCGAATATGGCTATGTGGCCATATAAGGTCAATGATGTCACATACATCCCGCCCCTGCCTGGGAAATGTGAGCTGGTTGAGTGCTGTGATGGGGGTGATTTGGGTGGGTAGGAAAGTGCTGCAATATTGGGATGAATTCGGAGAGTGCCACCTGCCAACAGTGTTGACTTGCTGGCCGGGAAGGAAGTGTTCTCAGAATAGCTGTCAGGGCCTATGTCAGGGCCTTACTAGTGTTTAAGAATTTTAGGATCTAAGCTGCGATGCGGAACTAATTCTACCTGAGGGTATGAAGGCGTGATTCAGTGGACGGTCCCCCAGTACACCTAGTGCGGTAGGGAACCGGAACACATCATATACCCCGGCGTATGGTGTGGCAAAGTGTACGGGTGCCGAGATGGACAACCGTACAGCAGGATCGGGAGATAATAGGCAGTATAGGATATGATTCACTAGCTGATGGGATTTGTAGTTCCCAAGCAGATATACTCTGAGGCAGGGGCACACGAATGGGGATCTACACTTAGAATTAGTGAAGTAGCTGCCAATGTATGGGAGAGAGGTCCCCAAGTATTTGCGTCTCTGATATGTTGTTATACCAGCTACAGACTATAACCTTATAGGGACATCTTCTATATTTAAAGTCCTTCCACAGTAGTGAGCAAATATATAGGTACAGTCCTTCCACAATAGTGAGCAACCATATGGGTACAGTCCTTCCACAATAGTGAGCAGCTACCCTGTTTCCCCGAAAATAAGACCTACCCCAAAAGTAAGACCTAGCACTATTTTTCAAGATTCCTGTAATATAAGACCTACTCCGAAAATAAGACCTAGTTTGGTGGTAGCATGTGAGGGGGAACTTGCAGGAGAGATGGTATCAGCCTGCAGGGACACACTGTATTAAGGGGATGACAGGGGACTCCCTCCGGCCAGCGCAGTGACAGGGAGCACTCCAGTACCCTACTTCACCAACTGCTGTCCCCCTGAAGGTGCAGCCTAATGTAATGGTGCTGTACTGTAATGTGTACAGGTAAATGGTACTGTACTTTACCGCGCTGTCAACTGTCTGATGTCCCACTGCTGCACCGCTGGTACCGCTGTCCCTGATGGCAAAGGAAGCCAGCGCTGTAGAAAGCAAGGCTGTGGCGGCTTAGGGAGCAGAGCCGCATTAGCCGATATTCCTCTAGAGCGCCAGTTACTGTGACAGGCGGAGTGATACCAAATAACTTTGGATTGTTGTACATTTTGTTGCACATTAAAAAAAAATAAGACATCCCTGAAAATAAGACCTAGTGTGGTTTTTGGGGGCAACAAAAATATAAGACAGTGTCTTATTTTCGGGGAAACACGGTATATAGGTACAGTCCTTCCACAATAGTGAGCAGCTATATAGGTACAGTCCTTCCACAATAGTGAGCAGCTATATAGGTACAGTCCTTCCACAATAGTGAGCAGCTATATAGGTACATTCCTTCCACAATAGTGAGCAGCTATATAGGTACAGTCCTTCCACAATAGTGACAGTAGCTAATATTATAGTAAATGGTTAAGGTTCCCACTATAGGAGGGTTCTTATTCAAATGAGAAGATGTAGCCACTAAGGCATGGGGAGGTATCTCCTGATTACTTGCGGTTCTGGCGTGGATAACTAGCGATGGCTACTCCAGTTGATGTGGGAGTTATGAGCCCACTGCTGCCGAAGCTGTGCTGCCGTGTCCCTAGGCGTCAAACTGCGGGCAAAGGCTCCTGTATGACAGGCTGCTATGGCCGATGCGGTACACAGGGTCCTCGCCTGACGTTCCACAACGATAGAACGATAGTGACTCACCTGTGAATTTGAGGAGGAGTTGCAGTCGGTGGGCGGAGCCCAGCGTGACGTCACAGAGGGGACGGCGCGCCGCTGGAATGAAGGGACGCTCTGGGTGAATCTGTGACAATAGCAGCCCTCTTTTCCGTCTGCTTGTGTCCAGTTTTAATGCAGGTCTGTGAGTTGGAGAAGGAGCACGTCACAGGCTCCTGTATGACAGGCTGCTATGGCCGATGTGGTACACAGGGTCCTCGCTCGACGTTCCACAATGATAGAACGCCGAGTGAGTGACTCACCTGTGAATCCTTTCCAAACCTCAAAATTGTTGGAAATACAATAATATAGTAATGATATTCTGTTGTGCTTGTGTACTGTTATGTCTTTTGAGCTGTAGATGGCAATATCGTGCAATGTTGGTCTCTATGCTTGTGCATGTTTATCCATGATACACAGGAAGTTCTCTCTGTATGCTGTAAAAAAATATATTTTGATGTACCTATCTCCTAAGCAAGTATAACTTAATTCAGCATTCCTCAAGAGCTCAGTACTTCATCTAACCACATAACCAACAGGTTATGGGCCCAGACACTAAACAGAGCACTGCAAGTCAGCAAAAGCAGCTCATTAACTCTCCCCCCTCCCCCCTTGGTTCTTCCCTGCCTCCCCCTTTCTTAATATCTCACATAACATACTTCATCTCCTCCCCATATGCCAACCCTCATTCAAGAGGTCAACTGGCACACGGTAGCTCTATCCCAACTTAAACATTTGAATCTTTGCCCTCACTGCCTTAATCTGACTTGGCTTGTTATGACTATTGCTACATGTTTATTCCTATCTCTTCATATTGTTATATTCAAAAGTAATAAAAACTTGATTACTTGATTAAAATTTGTAAAGCCGTCTGTCGGCTCTACAATAGAAGCGATTCTGGTGGGTCATAAAGGTGTTAAGGAATCTAAGCCCCTGCCCAGCTGCAGTGACAAATACAGATAGTTCACATGTCTACTAGCAGTTCTTTTCAGGAGCATGCATTGAAGAGTGACAACATTGCTGCTTCATACTGTGCATGCAAAAGCAGCCGTAAAAACGTATTAGCAGAACCAGGATAGTGACAAAAACCGAACAACATTTGAAGAAAAGTCAGATATATTTAGTTTTACACTAAACTCAAGGCAAACAGCGAAACCCAATGAAGAATTACACATAAGGGAGTGTTTATATCTTCGTATTCCTACACGTCCAGTCCAGAGATTTACACAGCACAGTTCTGTCTGGCAAGGCAGGAGATCCAGTTTATTTCATTCAGCATTATTGACTATTTTAGTGACAATTAGTTAGGACATGCACATTGATTACAAAGGTGGTCCTGCTTATTGTGGTGGATATGAACAAAACCTGTCCAGCTGGCTGGCAACCTGACCATTATATCAGTACTGTGATGGTTCTGACTGCGGGTATAGCTGCCACTGCTTCTTTCCAAAATCACTATTACTACAATTAAGCCCAACTGCTGTCACTCCTGATACCATCGTTATTTGTATGACTGCAGCTGTAACTACGGTTACAAATCCTGCTACAACTATTACTTTTGTTTTTACTCCTGCTTTTATTAGGAATAGTGTTGGATGCTACTTCAGTTACTTCTATCAATTCTTCCTCAACCTCTGTTGCTACTGATTCTGCAATTTCTTCTCTTACCATTATTAACCTCTTTGGCTCCATTCCCCCTTTTCTGAGACAACTTGGGAAGTTCACTGATTAACTGCTACGCTCTATCGTAAAGTGGCCGGCCCACACTCATCCTCACAGAGATAAACATTTGAATCTTTGCCCTCACTGCCTTAATCTGACTTGGCTTGTTATGACTATTGCTACATGTTTATTCCTATCTCTTCATATTGTTATATTCAAAAGTAATAAAAACTTGATTACTTGATTAAAATTTGTAAAGCCGTCTGTCGGCTCTACAATAGAAGCGATTCTGGTGGGTCATAAAGGTGTTAAGGAATCTAAGCCCCTGCCCAGCTGCAGTGACAAATACAGATAGTTCACATGTCTACTAGCAGTTCTTTTCAGGAGCATGCATTGAAGAGTGACAACATTGCTGCTTCATACTGTGCATGCAAAAGCAGCCGTAAAAACGTATTAGCAGAACCAGGATAGTGACAAAAACCGAACAACATTTGAAGAAAAGTCAGATATATTTAGTTTTACACTAAACTCAAGGCAAACAGCGAAACCCAATGAAGAATTACACATAAGGGAGTGTTTATATCTTCGTATTCCTACACGTCCAGTCCAGAGATTTACACAGCACAGTTCTGTCTGGCAAGGCAGGAGATCCAGTTTATTTCATTCAGCATTATTGACTATTTTAGTGACAATTAGTTAGGACATGCACATTGATTACAAAGGTGGTCCTGCTTATTGTGGTGGATATGAACAAAACCTGTCCAGCTGGCTGGCAACCTGACCATTATATCAGTACTGTGATGGTTCTGACTGCGGGTATAGCTGCCACTGCTTCTTTCCAAAATCACTATTACTACAATTAAGCCCAACTGCTGTCACTCCTGATACCATCGTTATTTGTATGACTGCAGCTGTAACTACGGTTACAAATCCTGCTACAACTATTACTTTTGTTTTTACTCCTGCTTTTATTAGGAATAGTGTTGGATGCTACTTCAGTTACTTCTATCAATTCTTCCTCAACCTCTGTTGCTACTGATTCTGCAATTTCTTCTCTTACCATTATTAACCTCTTTGGCTCCATTCCCCCTTTTCTGAGACAACTTGGGAAGTTCACTGATTAACTGCTACGCTCTATCGTAAAGTGGCCGGCCCACACTCATCCTCACAGAGGAACCTGCTGAGCCCTGGGGCTGGGCAAGGAGGGTTTGGTGGTATGAGTCAGCCACACTACGCTATGCCCGCAATACTACAACTGCTTCTAACATTCCTTTTATTACTGCCTGTGTCACTATTACTGTTACTTTTATTTTTCATTTCAGCCCACACTAGTATTACTGCATCTGTGATTGCTACTACTAAATCATAACATTGTTATATGATATACAACTGCAACCTTTAATTCTATCACCTCTGCAACAACTACTTATACATCTACTACCAAATAAAAAAATAAAAAAACTCCTAACTTATATACAGTGCATTGCCAAAAGTATTGGGACGCCTGCCTTTACACGGACTCTCATTTTCAAATCATAACTGAACAAGCTGAAGAGAGAAGCTGATTGGTTGGCATGCACAGCTGCTCCTGATTTTCTCTGCTCCAGTTTTGATAAATTCACCTCATTGTGTAATAAATAGACATTAGGCGCTGCAAGTAATAGATAGTTGATAGGCAGGAAACACTGCATCCAATAGAGAGGGTTCCACATCAGAGACCCCTCTTTACATCACAGTCCCCTTTTCACATCACATCAGAGTCCCCCTTCTACATCAGAGTCCTCAGTCCTCCTTCCACATCAGAGTCCACAGTTCCCATAATCTCTTTCCTCCTGAACTCCACCTCCTGTATGTACAGAAAATTAGTCACTTCATGTTCTGTGTGTAAATTCTTTCATCCTGCATTTTACTTCCTGTGTATTCAGGTAATCAGGGATTTCTGGAAATGATATCACTTGGGATATTAGATCAAAACTCCAGCCTTCCCTTCAGTGTTGCACAATTGTACAGGCCCCTCTCCTGGATTAAAATTTCACAGGACATATTGTGATTGACAAGCCCCCTACCATCCCTAAACGCAGGAAGCTGGTGTTCTATCAAACTTTGTGACTAGGATGGAAGGTGTGACCGGTCATACATTTTAACGTAATCCCGCCCAGTTTTTCGGCGGTGGAATGTGTGACCGCCAATAGGTCAAGAATTCCAAAGCTGTGTCAGCTGTTCCAGGGCAGATCGCCATCGCAGATTGTATGTAAAGGAGCACCTATCTGCCCTGGAACAGCTGATCGGTCCTGAAATATCACTTTGTGGAATGTCAGATTGCACTCACAAAGTCGGATAGAAGTGACATTTGAGGACCGATCCGCTGTTCCAGGGCAGATCGGTTCTCCTGCCCACACAATCTGCGATGACGATCTGCCTGGAACAGCTGACAAGGCTTTGGAATTCTTGATCTATTGGCGGTGTGACATAAGGAGAGGAGACATCATTGAGGGGAGGTATGTTTCCCCTCGCTTTCTTTCCTATGTGCAGGAATAGCGGAACCCTGAGCTCGGGCTTTGTGTCTCACCTGGATAGTTGATTGCTTGATGAGTGCTTGTCCTGGTTTGATAAAAGGGGAAGGCTGAGGCATGGTTTTGCTCTGGCCTGGGACTCAGACAGCCTTGTGGGAGAGCTACATGTTGGATGAGAAGAAGAAGAAGAAAGAAGAAAGAAGAAAGAAGAAAGAAGAAAGAAGAAGAAGAAGAAGAAGAAGAAGAAGAACTTTGCTGCCTGGACTGCTGTTTTCCCAGGGAAGGTGATCCCCCATTCGAGCTATACCCCCACAGCGGTCACACATTCCACTGCCGAAAAACTGGCCAGGATTACGTTAAAATGTGTGGAACTGTGACTGGTCACACATTCCAACCTAGTCACAAACTTTGATAGAACACCAGCCAGCTTGAGTTCCAGAGGCCGAACGCCCTGGAACGCAGACTTTGTGGTGTGAAGCGGCCCTCTCTCTTGGTTGTCTCTTCTCTCTCTCTCCTAGCTCTCTGCTGTCTCTCTTCTCTCTCTGCTGTCTCTCTTCTAGCTCTCTGCTGTCTCTCTTCTCTCTCTGCTGCCTCTTCTCTCTCTGCTGCCTCTTCTCTCTCTGCTGCCTCTTCTCTCTCTCTGCTGTCTCTCTTCTGGCTGTCTTTTCCTACCTGCACTCCAGCAGCTTTCTGGGTCTCCTTTGAGCTGTGGTGTCTTGTCCTCCCGCGGTGCTTGTGTGGCCGAATGTGCAGACTGTGAGAGGTGCCCCGCCCCTTCCCGTCTGCAGCTTCTGACGAATTCAACCGCATGAGCACCGCGGGATGACAGGACAGTGGTCAGTGAGCCGATCGCGATCTACCAGTGTTCGCTTTGCGATTGACTGGTAGATCGCGATCGACCTAATGGGCACCCCCGATGTAGAACATTTAGGCCATATAGGACAAGGTAACAAGGTGTTAAAAGACAAAGTCATAATTAAGTTTTCTGACCTTGGCTTAATGAGCAATAGGTTCAATGCAAAGACAGCTGTCCTCTAACCTTGATATGAGGGAGTCTTATCAAGACAAGACAACCCATCTAATGTTCTTGGCATGATTTATTACGAGTACAGGATGACATTATTATCTGATTTGTGGAGATAATGTAAGGTAACACATATTGTTCTATTGTTCAAATGTCTACAAAAAGGCCTGTGCGCCCATATTGTTTGATTGTTTGCTGGTAAGTGTGCTGGAAAATGTTTGCTTTTGACTTGCTGCTTGTTCCCGACTGGCCGAATTAACCTGCTTCTTTCAAATCTGTCTTGTATAGATCCTCTGATTATTCTACTTCAGAACTGTCAACCCTCCAGACTGACATCCACTGATCAAGGCATTATGATATCTGCATAATTCCTCCTAAGAGCCAGCCCATTGCTTGCACTAGGGCTTAGTGCCCTTGGGATGAGTACTGAGACTGGATGCTGTGATGATTTCAGGAAGCTATGTGCAGCGCCCTGCATAATTTTCCTGAAGTGCTTAGAGAAGCACAAGGACCTCATGGGTCTAAAATAAGGTATGTAATGGCAAAGGGAAGGTTTTATTTAACATTTTCATTATGTTGATGTGATATAGAGGAACAAACTGGGAAGAAGGGGAGGAAATATAAAAAGAAACAAAAATATCTTTGTCATAGTTCATAGCCTTCTTTCCCTTGTCATGGAATAGGTTGCCTACTCAAGTAATAATTAATGAATGACTCAGCGAGCTCTATCTTGGTGTTCCACAATCCTTGTAATTATCTACGAAATCAATACATTATTCCACTAGTTGTAATTTATAGCACAGCAGACTTTGCCTGGTGGTTCCTACTTGAACTATCTTATATAGATTTATAGACACTAATATGTGTTCCACCTGTGACCTGCCATATCATTATATTTCATGGAAAATTCCTTGTTCAATTTGTGTTCATTGAAATGAATAAAAAATTTATATAACTTGTATTGTAGCAATAACTTGGCTAGCGGCAGAGAAAAGCTGAAATACCAGGGGGAAGGCAGTATGCAGGAAGGGTGGTGAGGAAGTGCGGTCACCCAGTTATCTAAAGATATATAACACCAAGATCAAACCCTGGGGGAAGAAATGTTCAGTCCAGGGATACCATCATAGGTGTACACAGCAAATTTCCGAAAACGGGAAGTTACTCATAAGTGACAAGGAGAGGGCCGAGGCGCTGAACAATTTTTTCTCCTCAGTATACACTCAGGAGGGAAACGTGTTCGACGTACGTGATAAAACACATAGTTCAACCGATAATATACCACAATGGTTGACGGAAAGCGGAATAGAACATAGACTTAAAATGCTCAATGCAAATAAAGCAGTTGGACCAGATAGCCTTCACCCCAAGGTACTTAAGGAATTAAGCCAGGTTATAACAAGACCATTATTCCTAATTTTTAAGGAATCCTTAGTGACTGGTAGGGTACCATGTGATTGGCGGAGGGCTACGGTAGTTCCAATATTCAAAAAGGGGGCTAGATGCCAACCAGGGAACTATAGGCCGGTCAGTCTAACATCGGTAGTTTGTAAACTGTTAGAAGGTATAACTAAGGACTATTTGGTAAAATTTGTTAAGGATAAGGGCATAGTTAATGACAATCAGCATGGGTTCAGGAAAGACCGTTCCTGCCCGTCTAACTTGCTAACTTTTTATGAGGGGGTAAGCAGAGATATGGATGGAGGGAAGCCGGTAGATGTGGTATTTCTCAAAGGCATTTGATTCGGTACCACACAAGCGCTTACTTCAGAAGCTGAGGGCTATTGGCATAGATGAGGTGGTGTGTGCGTGGATAGAGAACTGGCTATGGGAACGTGTCCAGAGAGTATCTGTAAATGGCACCTTTTCGGACTGGGCTAGTGTAATGAGCGGTGTGCCTCAAGGATCTGTGCTGGGTCCGATACTGTTCAACCTATTCATTAATGACATCGGGGAGGGAATAAATAGCCATGTTTCCGTGTTTGCAGACGATACAAAAATAGGGAGGGTACTAGAAACGGATCGTGACAATATAACATTGCAGGAGGACCTGGATAAAATAGGGGAGTGGGCAATACTATGGCAGATGAGGTTTAATGTCGATAAATGCAAAGTAATGTACTTTGGACATAAAAATAAACAAATAGGCTATACAATCATGGGTATGCCGCTAGGGAAGTCAGAAATAGAAAAAGATTTGGGGGTCATTGTAGACCACAAACTGAATGGTAGCTTGCAGTGCCAAGCTGCGGTAAACAAAGCTAGCAGGGTCTTGTCCTGTATTAAGAAGGGGATGTATTGCAGGGACAAGTCTATAATTGTGCCTCTATATAGATCGTTGGTTCGGCCACATCTGGAGTACGCGGTCCAGTTTTGGTCGCCGGTACTGAGAAGGGATGTCCTTGAACTGGAGAGAGTCCAGCGGAGGGCAACAAAACTAATTAGGGGAATGGAGGACCAGAGCTATGAGACAAGGCTTCTGACCTTAAACATGTTTACGCTGGAATTAAGGAGATTAAGGGGGGATATGATTTTCATGTACAAGATGTTCAATGGTGACAGCAACATTGGCAATAGACATGTGCGATTTGTTTCGTTCCGAATTGAAATTCGGACGCATTTTCGGAAATTCGGACATTTGGATGTATCCGAATTCCGAATTACAGACATAACGAATGCAAACGAATCCGAATTTCAGTTTCCGAACGTTCGTTTCGTTTTTGTTTCTTATCCGTTTCGTTCGTTGGAGGAAAGTGACATTAGAGAAGGAGAAACACATTTTTTCCCCCTCAAATGTCACTTTGCTGCAAACGAACGAAACGAATAAGAAACGAATAAGAACCGAAAACGAAACGAACGTTCAAACTACCGCTACCGAATTTCGTCCGAATCCGAATTGACTTTCACACCCGAATCCCGAAAAACGAAATAACACAAATCCGAATTTAAAACGAAACTAAACACATTTTTTGGCAGTGCACATGTCTAATTGGCAACAAACTGTTTGAGATTAACTCCATTACAAAGACTAGAGGCCACCACCTAAAGTTGGTGGAGAAAAAATTCCAGCACAATGGGCAAAGAGGGTTCTTTACAGTAAGAGCGGTTAAGGTCTGGAACTCACTGCCATCGGCAGTGATTTCAGCCAAGAGTGTAGATTTGTTCAAGAAACGTTTGGACAATTTCTTGAGGGACCGTAATATCCAGGGATACCAGTATCCCTAAGAATGAGATGATGCGTGGACCTATATGGGTTGGACTTGATGGACGTATGCCTTTATTCAACCCCAAATACTATGTAACTATATAAAATTATATTAGGTTGTGCACACAAAAGTAAAACACACACATGTGTGTATACACATGTGTATATACAGACCTGAGGCATTTTGGATTCCCATCCCTGCAACTGTCCCTTACCTTTTCCAGCAGGGGTGCAGTAATGAAGCAGGGAGCCTGGCATGTAGTCATGTCAACACCCGCCTGGCTTCCTCATTAGATGAGAAGACACAGCTACACTTCACGCCTTCCCAGGCACCGAGGACTGCAGCTGCTATGTGAGTAATGTAAATGGTGCCCGCTGTTGCGGATTTGGTGTTGTACTCAGGGTGATTAGGTGGTGCCCAGGCACACCCAGCACACACTGTGCGCATGCCAATGGATACCATATTGAATATAACTTATCCATGTTGTCTGCCAATCTAGCCTCAACCTTTTCATGAAGCATGGCCTGTGTGTTTGTGGACTGATTTTTACCAACAGAGTTTGTGACCTCCATGCTTTAGCGTTGGTTTGCTTTGCAGCTGTGAGAACTTGCAACATCAAGGCAAACTGCACTTTGAGGAGGCCTGATGAGCAAGGAGGGCATGACATGATAAGGGCATGACATGATCAGGGCACTAAGGTAGTGCAAGTGTAGTCAGGATATGAAGTGCCTCACTCCATAATTGCTGAACTACAGGCCACGTCCACCAAATATGAAAGAGCACACCACAATGCATTGTCAGAGCCCTGATTGGCTAAAGAAATGCACCTGACCTCGGGTCAGGTGCAAGACTTTGCCCACTCACAGCACAGTGCACAATTGGGCAAAGTAATGATGGCTTGGGCAAAGTAATCATGGCTTGGGCAAAGTAATCATGGCTCATAGCTAAGTCCCAGCCCCACACTATATAAGGCAGCTTACACCGCAGCCTAATGTAGTGTGTTGCTAGAGTTAAATATAGTGTGTAGCTGTCAGTGCAGTGTAGTGCAGTAAAAGCTATCTGGTGTCAGTGGAATCACTAGTGTTCCGATTTTTTTTCTTGTTTCTTTTCTTTAATTTTTTTTTGCTGTTTCCCCTTCCATGTCACAGGTGTTCCTCCTTCTGCATCACCGGTGTTCCCGTTTTTCTTTTTTAATTATTATTTTGACCTTTTTTTCCAGCAGCATGTTCTTTTGCTGCATCGCAGGTGTTCCCCCTTCTGCGTCGCAGGTGTTCCCATTTTTTGTTTATTTAACTTTTTTTTTTTCATAAGCCATTGTACAACAGTTTATAGTGCACCAAGCACCACATGCGATAAAGTATTGCACCAATTTCCCATCCCACATTCTCTAATAAAATGTTATAATAAGCCCCACATCATGTCTGAAAGGCCAACAAGGAGACAGGCACATATAATTTAATTTTTTTACAGCAAGACCCATTCCTGCGCTAATCAAGAGCAACTGTGAGGGGTTACAGTGTGGAGGCACCAACATCAAAGGCCCATTTTTTCCACACCTGTGTGACAGGTATATATAATTTGAATATCGTCAAGAATAACTCTGAAGGGTTACGGTGTGAAAGCACCGCCAACACTAAATGCCCAATTTTAAAGCACCTGTTGTTATTTCATCCAACGTCTCCAAGAGAGGCACCAGAAAATCTCTAACCTTGTTCCGAGTGTCCTAAAATGTGGCCTCTTCATACAGGCTGCCTCCCCAAGCAGTTGTTTACAAGATTAAGAGAACGTCAATTACCGGCAATTTAAATGTATTTTTTTTCTTTATAAATGTCAGTTGCGCTGCAGCAGGTACACATTGTACAGATGCGCCACTTTATAGTCAGTTTGAGGGGACCCCCCAGGCGGCACGATATTTAACCCTTTCGCTGCCAAGGACGTATGGCATACGGACCTACAAAAGTGCTTCCAGCTGGCCAGGTCAGTATGCCATACGGACCTGGCATTTACAGTTCTACTATAAGCTGATGGTCGCTTTAGCGACCATCAGCTTATAGTATAACTGTTCAGCAGACTGTCCCCTTTAAATTAATAGCTGTCATCAGCGGCTCAAAATGTTCCGGAGGGCTTGGCAGCGAAAGGGTTAAAGGAATTATTCTTTTTTTTTGTTTCACTTTTAGCAATGTTAAAATCACTGCTCCTTTAACCCCTTCATGACGTGAGACGTACACTGTGCATCGTGACGAGTTATTTGAGGCTCTGTAAAGCTGGTAACAGCTGATTCTCAGCATTTATCAGTCATTAATGAATGCCTCAGTATTGAGGCATTCATTAATGAAATAGTTAAGGGTTTGTAAAAGCTTCTTTCTTTTATTAATGAAAGAATGAAGCCATTACATGCAAATACCGGTTCGCTAAATGGCTGAAGATAGCAGAGAGGTAGCCAAGTGAGTCACCTCTCTGCTATTCGTTTTGACACCTCCATAGACTGGCCCCATGTTTATGAAGCTGTATGATACATTTCAGGCACAGGAATGTTACAATGTATCTCTGTGCCTGAAATGTATCACTTCTGATCGTCTGGGCACGATCAGAAACTTTTAGGGCTTGTTCACACCTAAATCGTGTGCGTTCCAGCTGCTAGCTGCTGTAACGCACAGCGATCGCTAAGAAACTTCCCCCCGCGTTCTGGGGTGGGAGGGGGCGTGGCGGTGCATTGAATTCAATGGCACCGCTTCTACGCCCCCCCCCCC
>NW_017307148.1:207006-209115 GCF_000935625.1 Nanorana parkeri
GTTTTTTCCTATTTTTTTAAATATTTTATTCGAACTAAGTGAGGCGTTAGGTACACATGTTTGATATAATTATATAGCCCTATCTGTCCTCTAAAAAACAATATATAATATGTGCAGGTACATTTAGTAACAAAGTTTATTACAGCCGTGGAAGAATCGCACAGCAAAATGTAAAAAGTGTGTCAGTCATTTATGAACAGAAACTGAAAACAAGCTCAGTCATGAATGGGTTAAAAATAGTTAACACTTAAAAACACTTTTTTTAAGTGGTTTTTTTGCAGTGATACATGTCCCACAGGGCAGTACCCGAATCCCCACACCCTTTTTATGGCCAATAACTTGCATATAAGCCTTCAAAATGGGGACATTTGATTTTATGAGTTATGGTCCAATAGATTAAAGGAGAACTATGACATGAGTGATTTCCACTCACCTCATAGTTCTAAGCCGATCTTGTGATTATCGTACCATAATCACGGGAGACAAATGCGGAACGGGCTGGTGTGCGCAAGTGCGCACTGCCCTTCAGCATTGCAGTCATCGGAAGCCCGCCCCTCAGGGGGGAGGGCTTGCGATGATCGCAAGTACGATCTGCCTGTCCAAGATGGGCAGATCGTACATTTTTTTTAATTACCTTACAACATAGGTACATAGTTACATAGTATTTGAGGTTGAATAAAGACATAAGTCCATCAAGTCCAACCTACAACCATCGCAAGACAAAAGTCTTGCGATGGTTGTAAGGAGTATGGGCACCTTAAGAATCATATGAGTCGGCTGAGTCTAAGAATCGAAAGAGTCTACTGAGTTAAAGAATCATGAGTCATCAGAGGAGTTACAGAGTCAAAAGAATGGTGAGTCCCCACCAGTAGACCAACACACTGAATCAATGAGCAGGTTGCAGCAGTGATAAGGGACAGAGAGAGTTTGGATTAGAGGAGATCTTCATTCAGATTCATGGTTTACAGACATCCCTTCTGAAACATGTTTCATTCAGTAGCTATATAACTAAATGAGAGAGCGGTCTTTTTTCTAATAACATAAAAATACATTTAAACCTCCTTTTTAATGATATTATTTACCCCTCCAGTCCTGAGTTTTTCACACCACCTGGATACTTGGATTTGTTTATTTCCAACAACCATGACCTCTACAGTGGGGTAGATAATTACACATTTACAAAAAAAATAAACAATCTTTTTAAATAAACAATTTGTGGTTTTAGTTTTTTATTTATTTTATTATTTTTTACTTAACATATTTTTTCAATTAACTTTATTGATAATGTTAGGATTAATGTTCCCAGGAGCTCCCTTCTCTGAATCAGAGTCTTTAGATTTGGATCTTCTATGAAGGTTCAGACAGCTCCTGAGCTTCGGTTCACTTGCTTGTCAGCCGACTCAGCAAGTGAACCGAATATTCGATTCATGAATCAGTTCTTTTGAATGAACTGATTCAAATGAACCGATTCATTTAAAAGATCCGAACTTCCCATTTCTACTACACTTATCATTTATCTCAGCATGAAGATAGTCTCTTGTCTTCACTTCTGCTCCCTCTAGCGGTGACCAAAAGCAGCTGCAGCAGGAACAGGAGATGTACTCATACTGCATCTGTGCTAGAGATTGTCAGGGGAATCCCCAAAGATTGGCGCTAAAGGTGTCCATACACCTTACGATTATCGGACGAAACTTCTTGTCTGATGATCGAACCGTCGTACGATTTTCGTACGACGGCCCCATCCTGCCCCGATTATCGAAAGGTTCAATTAGCAGTAGTTAAAAAAAAAAACACTTGGACGACTTGCGGTAATTGACCGCAATTATTTTTGTTTGCACATGCGCAGTGTTAATCGTACGACTTTTGACGGACGGAAACGCCACCAACCATGCGAACATCGTACGATCGACCAAAGTTTTCAAACATGCTTGACCGTCAAAAGTCGTACGATTGTACAGTACTATCGGTAGGGCACTCTATTCACACGTTACGATTGTCGTACGAAAAGGCGATCGCATGCGATTATCGTACGATAATCGTAAGGTGTATGGGCACCTTAAGTTTTAAGAAGAACAGTTCCTTATATCTACAACAAGTGGACTGGTGTGA
>NW_017307148.1:214965-274159 GCF_000935625.1 Nanorana parkeri
GACACAGCTCGCCCTCGGGGCGGCTACAGCCTGCGGCTTCTCAACTCCTCACCGCTCTGCCATCCGACATGAGAGAGCTCCCTCCATAACCCACCCACCCCCTTCAGCGCTGTCCTCGGATCCCGAGGGGAGGAGAAAAACTGCGGGGGGCAGGAGGGAGCGCTGCCTGCTGTCAGGATGGCCGAGCGGTGAAGAAAGCGGAGCCGCTGTCCTCCTGCCAATTTCAGGATGACAACGGTTTTGTGCGTGGCCGAGCGGAGGGTCGGTAAATAACGATATTTACCGATCTTCTGTGCAGAGCAAACAGTGGAGTCTGTGTCCCCAGTTATAAATGTTCAGTCATGATTTTATGAATGGGGAGTAGCACTAACTACAGAGGCTTTTCCCCATTCACAAACTGCTTCATAGTAAATGTTTTACTATCATCAGTTTCTGAATGAATGGGAAGCCTCGATTATCGGTGTGTGACGTCGCCTGACGCCACGCATGCATGGGGTCATGTGACGTCATGCTCCCCGCCTCCAAGATGGTGGCACGTATTCACAGAACGCACTGGTGGCCAACATGGCCGCCACGCATTCTCAAACAAATTATTATGTGCCCTAATACATTTTTCGTATATTCGAGCATGATATAACTGAGTTACCACTATGGGCCCTCTTGGATCTTACAAATTGTTTCCCCCTTCCAGCCTCATCTCCGCCATGGGTTCCCCCATCTTTTCGCCCTAAGACGTTAGTCCTGCAATCTCTCACACTTTGCGGCTATGGGATTCAGTAACATTTTCTGGTGGACTTATCTCTCCATCTCTTATTGTTACGGTGCGACCGGGCCCTGGCGTTCCGGCACTTGAGGAAGGCCCCCGACATTGCCTCCTGGGACTACAGCTCCCAGCAGACCAGTGCTCCACAGCTCCGCCGGGGGGCCCTTCATGGCTTCTTGCACCGGGGCCCTGAGGTTCCTAGTTACGCCTCTGGGTACGGATATCCCCGTCCCCTCTCTTTGTCCCTTGGTGGGACTCCCCCCAGAGTTTTCAGGGGTGGTGGGATCATGGGCTCCGTGATGTCTACTTGCACGGGGGGGAAGTCGTTTCATTTGCATCAGGAATCCCACTTTATTCCCTGCTGCAAACATTATAGATACATGCAACTGTATATTTTTTTGCATTTACTGCTTCGTGTTCACCCGCCCCCTTATTCCCTAACTCCTTTTAAAAGGAGATGCCGCTGGATCCCCATAGCCCTGGCCTGATTGGTTTGATTTACTTTTCTGTCCCCATCAGATTATACCAGACCAACTGGGAAACTGATCTTGATGTTTCTATCTCCCTGGAAAACTGGCAGGGCATTTGGTTGGCAACGGCAAGAGGTTCCGGAAAATTTTTAAAAGTGCTTTACCGTTGGTATTATACTCGGGTAAGGCTTGCTAGTTTTATTCTGGGCTACTCTCCACATTGTTTCATGGGCTGCACGCAACCAGGTTCCATGGTCCACATTTTGTGGTCCCGTCCAGTGGCTAGACAACTGTTGACTAGGGTTTATAATTGAATTCAGTCTTTGCTCTCCGTGGACCTGCCTAGGGATCCCTGTGATGCCCTTCTTAACAGGTCGATTGTTCATTTGCCCAGTAGACAACGCACTGTAATTACTCATATTTTTACCGCAGCTAAATTGATTATAGCAATCTGGGATATCAATATTGCAAATCTCCCACGCTGAGTTTTGAGGCAGTCAAGCAGAAAATACAGTGGATAATGGTTAATGAGAAATTAACAGCCATTTTGAATGATACTCACCCTTGCTTTCTCAAGGTATGGTGACCATGGATTTATTTTCAGTCTCCTCCCTTTGATCAGGTGCTTTTACAGCTTTGATTGGTACTAGTTTGCTGAACTGTATTTGGCTCCCCCTCCCCCCGTGACTTTTCCCCCCTTTTTTCAGAAAATTACTTCTTTCCTCTTCTTTATCCTCTATCCTGTCATACTTGTATTTCTGTTTTCTTTGCTTAACTTTGGCCTTTTGCAGTTATGTTACTTCCCATTGGTGCCCGTCTACTACAGTGCCTTATTATGATCTTTATTAATAATCTTTGGCTTTTACGGTCAATGTGATTGTTTGTTCTCATTTAATGTATGTACCACTTTCTTTATGATTCTTTTATTGGATTGTTATTTGCTACTATGTTCTCTTATATCATATCCCCCAAAAAATTGTGGAAAACAAATTGATGAAATGTATAATATCAATAAATGTGTGTTTTATGTGTCAGACAAAATGTATATAAATGGTGCATTAATAAAAGCCAACCAGAACATATGTATCGTTTAATGGTCCAGCATTTACTATGTGATTACTATATTAAGCCAGTAAGTGTGGGCTGTGGGATAACACATGGCTCTATGTTGGTCTTATCAGACTCCAGTTTCTGCATAAGAAAGGTGTCTGAACAGCTTTGTAAATCTACAGTTCAATTGTCACTGATAATAAGAACATGTGCTAGATTTTAAGCTCTCATGAGCAGAGCTCTCCTAACTAGGATGGTCCGCCGGTTCGATTCGAACACGAGTTGAATCGAACATTGGCTGTTCGAGCGTTCGCCGAACACCGGCCGTGCAACGTCCGACCGCGCAACGCCCCATAAGGCAAAGCGCCCTCCGAAGCTCTAATTGGTTAAAGTCTTGCACCTGACCACAGGTAAAAACCAATTGTTTATGTTTTGCCGGCATCTGTCAAAATGCCTATGCGGCGGGAGTCGGCGGGGAGAGGACAGGACGGCATTTTTAAAAAAAATTCTATTTATTTTTTATTGTTTTTTTTTGTCATCGTGGACAACGCTGGACATCGTGATTGACCCTGGATTATGTCGGTGGATCCATTTTTTGGGATTTTTTAAAATAAAAGACGTCAAAAATATGTCTTTTGTTTTTTTTCCAAATAAAAGATTTTGTCAAAAGTCTGGACTTTTTTCGTAACTATTTTATTTAGGAGGGGGATGGCATCTGGGTGCTCCCTTAATTAAAGGGGAACCCTGATGCAAATAAGCCCCCTGGCCCGCAGACCCCCAAAACCACCGGGTCAGGGTTGTGGGGACGAGGCCCTTGTCCCCATCGGCACGGGGACAACCCTGGAAAAGCACCCTCCCAGTGCCGAGGGCATGTGGCCTGGTGTTGGTGGGAGGGGGGGTCGCTCGCTCGTCTCCCCTCTTTCCGGCCCTGACAGGCCTATGCTCGGATCAAAGGTCTGGTATGGAATTTTAGGGGGGACCCCAAGTTTTTTCCCCCCACGTTTTTTGCACACGGGGTCCCTCCTAAATATTCCCACTAGACCTTAAGGGTCTGGTATGACTTTTAGGGGGAACCCTATGGTTTTTTAAAAGCAAATTGGTCCCTCCTAACATTCCTACCAGACCTAAAGGGTCTGGTATTGTTTGGGAAGGGGGAACTGCACACTGCATGTAATTTTTTTTTCTTTTAGAAATGTCAGTTTTACTGCAGCAGGTTCTATACATCCTACAGATCCGCCACTTCACATGCAGGTTAAGGGGACCCCCCAGGCACAATATTTGAAGGAATTTCTCATTTTTATTCTTACCCTTTAAGTGATGCTAAAATCACTTGTTAAATTAATCAGAAACAACTGCGCTAGGAAAAACTGTGCCTCTCATTAGACCAGCTGCAACAATGTGTAAGTTGTGAAACCTGTGTAATAGTGAATCGAATTATGTTGCGCTAGGTCAGTGGTAATATGCTCTTACATACATGAACAAACATAAGTCAAGTAGTCAACCATATATAGTGTGTGACCATGACATGTTGAAAATACGATAACCTTTGAAACAATGATACACCACTTGGCTGGAAAATGACAATAAATATATATAAAAGTAATATAGTGCCAAACTTGCATATCAGGTCTTGGTAAACAACCTAGATATAAAAATGTGTGGTGAATATAATGTAAACCAATTCTAATCACCAAAATAAATATATAATATATATAATAAATATAATAATAATGTTTATTAGATCTCACAGAGAAATAGATAAAAGCAACATGAGTGGGAAAACTGTGGGATATTGGTGAGTTCCCTTACCAAAGTAATGGAGTGGATCATATAATGTCCAACAAAAACCCTTTTCACTTTTCAGTTCTCTCACACCTTTTCAGAAGAGGTGAGTAGAAAAAACTCTGTCTTTTACTTCATGCGCACCTCCGTCATCTAACCAAGGAATGTCCGCAATAGTATCCAACAAAGACCACAAACTCTTCCTCTCCTTCCTCTCTCCAATGTCTCTGTGTGTATGGAAGCCAATAAAGACCACGCTGTGTACCGATTCCAGGCAACCAAATCTCAAAGCCGATCACTCGGTGTCCAAGCAGTCAGATCTCAATACCGATCACTCGGAGGTGTCATGGGAGCAAAGGAAAGAGAAGAAAAAATAGCTTCCATAGTGCATTACATAGGAAAAAATCGTTTGTTTAAAAAAGAATTTGCACTTACAAAAAACAGTATGTATCACTGGAAGATTGAACGTGAGAGGCAAACACAGCCTCCTCCCTTGACGCGTTTCGTTGAAGGACTTTCTCAAAAGGACTTTCTCACCCATCATTGTTGATCAAACATTTTTAAAGTTAGATCGGACTCCCATTTAAGCATGTGAGACGTTTTACGAAAGGTCATATCATCTTGAAGAATTGCGTAAAACCTGGAGGTTCCCCCTTTGCCTAATTTATCGGATTTAAATGCATCCCATGCTATGGAATTAATAGTCAGAGAGTTAGTGGCAGTGGTCTTTCTAAAGTGGGAGATTTGAAAGAAGAAGATATATTCAGGGTGTCATATCTAAATTGCCTTGGCTTCCTTAAATAAGCTAACTTGCTATTCTCTGCATCCAATGATGATAACAATACAATGATTAAAAGAAGCAATGGTCTTATTTATACAGAAATATAACTAAACATAAAAAAAGATAAAAATAGATACACAAGTACAATAAGACAATCAAGAGAATACGTTCCGCAGCAAGTCCGTCCTCTGGTGCAATGTCTAGGCTGGGCTCAGAGACAGAGAGACCAATATGGCTGGGCACTGACTTTTATAGTAAACCGGACCCATTCATACACATACATCGACACCCCTTTACCCAGAATTCCACATGCCCCTTACAGGTCTTCTGGCCAATCGGCATCATCCTTCATATTTGTCCACATGCACTGTAGTCCTCCAGCAGGGGGCACCATTGTACTGCAGTTAATTCCTTGGCCTAGGTCAACACCTTGTCCTTTGATCCTTAGATAATGGACAGCTACCTTCATATGCAATGCAGGATATCTTGAGGGTGTCTTCCCAATGCGCATATTATCCCCATCAACACCACAGGGTGCAATGCGTGACGTCCTGTTCAGATGAAGGAATCTCACCCTTGTCACCTCCCTTGCCATGCCTCCTGCCGGGATGAATACCATGGCCTCCAGCCCTTCTAAAACATAGTTGGTTTCTTTGATGACCCATGCAATCTCAGATTCAATATTTGAAGACAGATGTTTGGCAGTTTTCGTACATAAAAATTTTGTACATTCCAACATAGGGGAATGAGGAAATCTGTTGTCTATTAAGTATTGCCACACCAGTAGAGATGACAATAGGGAGGGGTAATCAGGAGGGTGGAGTTTTCTATTTAGAGAATGTGCTATTAGCCAGGCTGGAAGATCTACCGTGTGAACAAGTTGCTGTTCCATGACTGACCACAGTTTGTTCGGGGATGGGATGGGATGGACCCTGCCATATATAAGCATCAATAATATGACAAAACCAAAGATTTCCCTATATTAACCATATAGTAAGACATTTCACCGAACATTCAGAGAGCATTTTGTACTGCGACCAGGAAAGAAGCCGGCTTAGAAATCGTCAAAATGATGTCGTCTGCAAATAGGCCAATTTTGTGAATTTGGTCACCTATCTTGATCCCTGAAATTAGCGAATTCTCTCTATTAGTTGATGCTAAGGGTTCCATTATGAGAGAAAAGATGATTGGTGAGAGTGGACAACTTTGCCTTGTTCCATTTGTTATATCAAACCGGGTGGACAGTAAGTTTGAAGAGTATACTTGGACAGATGGAGTATAAAGCTAGTATTGCAGAGAGAATGTGACCCTTCATGCCAAATTGTTGATGGGCTGAAGACATATAACCCCAATGGATGCAGTCAAATGCCTTCTCAGCGTCTACAGCAAGAAGCAAGGAAGGCATTTTCTGTCAATCTGGAAATCTAATGATATTAAACATTCTTCTAGTTCCATCAGGGGCTTGACGACCTTTAACAAAGCCCACTTGGTCCGGATGGATCAAGAAGGGAGTAATAGGTATTGGTAACAGTCTCTCTGCAATGATCTTGGCGTACAGCTTAATATCTGTATTTATGAGGGAGATAGGTCTATAATTTTGTGTGAAAGCCGGCTCCTTATCTAGTTTAGGCAGCATAACAATAACAGAACGTAACATCTCCTGAGGGAAAAAAGAAGAGGATGCAGCAGAGTTAAAGATGGATTGTAAGTAAGGGGTCAGTATCAGGGATAGGCACGGACCAAGGCTGTGACGGACATTTTCCAAAGTACAGACCTTAGTGAAGGACACCAAGGTACATTTCAAACCAACACCTTTAAAAAAACACTCTAGTCTGATGTGTGCACGCCTATGTATACGACAATTCAGAATTGCACCAGCTATAGAGGACTACAAATCCCAGCAATACATTATACAGTAATGCAGAAAGATCTGAAGCTACATACTCTGTTGCTTCAGGATCACGGCCTCAGGATCATGTCTCCAGGGTCTCAGGATGGCTCTCAGGGGGTTAGTGCAGGGATCTCTGGTGGTCAGTGCAGAGCTCTCTGGTTTGCAGTGCAGTATTTAGTCAGACTTGTCCCACAAGCCAGCCCCAGACTTGTCCCACTCGTCCCCCCCCCACCCAGCCCAGAACTCTGCTGGCTTACCAGTGCAGTGACTTGACTACACACAGCCACGAACAGCCTCAGGCTCTGCCACTCAGCCTCCCCGCTGTGCTTTCTTCTCCACTGCCTGCTCAAAAGAAAGCTCCGTGGCCGCCACAGAGAAAAAAACCCTTCCTGCACGTGGGCAGGAAGGTACCATAACATCACATTTGGACAGGGGGGTCGGGACGTACCAACTTTTTCGTACGACCGTGGCAGACCCCGCAAGGACCAGTCACGGACACCGGTGTCCGTGTAAGGACAACTTGCCGATCTCTGGTCAGTATGTCTTGGTAGGCTTTATGGTATTCACTTGAAAAAACATCAATGCCAGGGGATTTGTTCAGCGTAAGCTTGGTGATTGATTGTTTTATTTCTTCGGGTGAGAATGGGGCATTCAAATTGGCTATCATCTCTGGTGATAGTTTTGGAAGATTTAAGGTTCGTAAAAATGTCTTAATTGAGCTCAAGTTTGGTTGAGGGGCATCAGGATCGTCTTTTAAGTTATAAAGTGAGGAGTAGTAGGATTGGAAAGCGTCAGCTATATCTTTGGGGTTGTATAGTTTCTGACTCGTTGATGGGTGAACGATGCAAGCTATTTTGGATTTGGATTGCTGAAGTTTAATTTTATTAGCTATTAATCTACTAGCTTTGTTCCCCTGGTGATAAAAAGTAGCGTTTAATCTATTTAAATGCCAAGTATGGTTGGAAAGGAGCAAGAGCTGCAAATCTTGTCCAGCTGTCAAGAGCTCTGCATGAGTGCTCTTATCAAGAGTTTGTTTGTGAGTCTTTTCTAGTTCTCTAATGCGGATTATTAAAGTGTCAAATTGCTGCATCCTTTTTCTCTTTTCCCTGGCGCCTATTTGAATCAATAGTCCTCTAATGAATGCTTTATGAGCGTTCCACAATATAAAGGGGTCTTTTGTAGAATGTTCGTTGAGCTGAAAATATTATTTCAGCTGAGTGGTGATGGAGGAACGGTGGTTCGGGGAAGAGAACAGGGATACATTGTTCCGCCATAATGGACTGGTCAATGAACGGCCTTGTCCTGCAATGACAAGGGTAATCGGGACATGGTCCGACCATGAGATATTATGAATATGAGCGGATTTTGCTTTTTGGAGGAGCCACTTATCTACAAGAAATAGGTTGATCCTTGAGTATGATGCATGTGGTTTGGAAAAAAAGGAATAGTCTTTTTCCGATGGATTTAAACATCTCCAGACGTCGTACAGACCTTCTTTGAAGAGCACTTTGGATAAAGATGGTCTCCGAGAGGTTGGAGGGTTTGATGTGTCCATTGAGGTGTCCAGAACAGCATTAAAGTCGCCACAAAGGAGAAGATGATCCTAGCGTGCTGGTTGGAGTTTAGCAGGGAGACGTTCGAGAAAGGGTATTTGTTTAGCGTTGGGAGCGTACACATTGACAATAGTGTAAGTGGTGGAATTGATGTCACAAACCAATATGATAAAACGGCCATTCGAGTTCACAGAACAAAGAGTGAAGGAGACAGAATTTTTAACTGCTATTAGGACACCTCTGTTCTTCTTCTGAACATTGGAAAAAAATATATGAGGGAAATTATATAAATTAAATATGCTTGAAAACGGGGGGGGGGGATTCCTTGTATTGAAATGCGTTTCCTGAATACAGAGTAAGTCACTAGATTGGCGATGGGCTTCATTCCATAGCAACTTTCTTTTGAAATAGCTATTCAAGCCCTTGGCATTGAGCATAGAATCTTACGTTCCATTATCTATCATAGGAGGTGATATTATGTCGAAGCATAGGATGGCTAGAAAGGCATGGGTAAGTCCCGATAGTAGAGATGAGATGATGTGGGTTTGTCAATACATGTAGCAGTAGGTATGGTGCACCACCATGCAATGGGCATAGATTGAGAAGCCATAGCTCCAGGGTGTGGGGAGAGGTAAAATCAAGAAAGGAAAAACAGGAACTTTGAACAAAAACCAAAATAAACTCGGAGAGACCTTAAAACTGGACTCCCGAGGTAGTGAGGAAATAATATCCAACACTATTTGAGGGGCAGCGAGGATCTCCAATGGTACGATTCCAGTCAGGGCCGATCATGTTTGAGGATAGTCAACATAACTGGTAGGCACGAGAGGGCATAAAGCTATATGAATACGCCTTTGTGTATGGCTTCAAGTGGGATCGATATTTGGAGTAGTGGGGATGCCCCATGCCTGATGCAGCTGGAATCCCGCCTTTCACATCAGATACAGCGTGAGATTTTCCACTCTGAGATACGATAAGCTTAGTAGGGAAACCCCATTTGTATGCCACTTTATGGTTACAGAGAGCTTTGATTATAGGATGCAAGGCTTTCCGTGCCTTTATTGTTGCTTGAGAAAGATCATTGTACAGCACCACTTTTGTATATGGTGCTGGTAGTGGAGATGTGGAGTGTGCTAGGGACATAAGCTGCTCCGTCACGTGAAAAAAATGAATGCGTGCGATGATGTCCCCAGGCAGTTTGTCTGGGAGGTAAGATGGTTACAGCAGGCGGTGTGCTATCCACTATCAATTCAAAGCTTTGCAAGGAGGGAAAGAGGGTGCTGAGCATAGTTTGAACATAACCTCTAAGATCAGATGAAGACACCCCTCTTAGCTTGATATTGTTTCGTCTTTCATCTCCCAAATTGTTGAGTTCTACTGTAAACTTTTGAATGAGGGAGGGTATGCATCCAGCGGTTCCCTATGGTCATCATTATCATCAGCAATGTCAGCAATAGAGGAGGAAGGGCTTCTGCTTACCACCTTTGCTCTGGAATTCAGAGTTGTTTTCTAGGATTTAGGCTTCACTGGGCTTTCCTGGGTGGAGGATTCAGCACTGTCTGAGATGTCATCTGGGGTTGCTGTGGACGCTACGAGCAGTAGTCCGGATCCGTCCGCAGTGACAGAGGAGTGTGATGCCGCTGCGCGGGCCGGTGCCATCTTTCGGACGTCCGTGTGAGGTCGCAGATTTTTAAGAAATCTGACAATTTCCTCGGTCCTCCTTTTATGCCTCCGCTTGCCCATACTGGTCCCCAGTGGCAGGCGATCATGTTGTGAAAAAAGCAGCTGCTGGCGTCCCCTCGTGCCGTGTCGCTAAGCCCTGCAGTGGAAACAGAATCGGAGCTCTTCTCCTATGCTGTCATCTTCCAAGTGAGTGTCGGTGAGCTGTTGCTGATTAAAGGGGAATGGCAGCTGGAACCAACAGGTAGAAGAACCTATTTCAATATCCAGCGGCTCCTTCGGGGGTGAGCGCTACATACAATTGTTCTCTGGAGGTTTCTCGTCTCTGTATTGCTCTTCAATCTATGCCAGCAATGTCTATTGGCATATCACATGTCACTGACCAATGTTGGCTACAACTGGCAGTTTAATATCTGATAACTAAAAAAAACAAGTTGGCATGAAAGCAGCAACCTTTGAAAGGCAATGCTAGATTATACCCAATCCAGGATAAATTTGCATATCAGTAATGGAGGGTCAATAAAGACTTTATTATGCATTACAATCACCAGGGAACATCATCAAGGCATATACGACTAGATTATCACATCCATAGTACAATTGCATCTGTATAATAAGATACTAGGTGAAGTCTTAATTCCTCACTTCCATCACAGGGAATAACATCAAGGTTTAGTGATATACAGTGAGTCAAGACCTAAAAAGACAAGCGTTCAACCAAAAGACAAAACTAAATAAAATAAAAACACAGCAGTTATACTACCGTAGCCTTTCGCGAGTTCCAGCCCTCTGAGTTGCCGGAAAACGTGTGCTAGTGCGCATACGCTCACAGCGGAAAGTGGCACACAGGAAGTGACACGTTGCTCTCTAATCTAATGCTCTATTTAAACCAGCTGGCCCAATGGATCAGTGCTGAATGGTCTTTCAGCTTGTGCTTTGTGTTCCTGCTATTTGTTTGTCTGTTGCCATTGCTTGGATTGCTGCTGACCTTGATTGACCGCTGCCTGCCCCTGACCTCTGCTTGTTAGCTGGATTCTGCCTCTGCCTGCTCCTTCTGTACCGTGCTGACGGTCTGGCTCGACTTCCGGATTGTTTGACATCGCTCCAGTTTCCACTGCAATCCTCGCTGACATCTCAGCTGCCAACTAGCCCTGCTCATCCTTCCAGGGACCCAGTGGCCGGATATCTACCAGGCACCGTGTCTAAACACCTTGGCACCCATGCTCCTCTCTGTCTACCACATGATCTAATGAGATACCGCCTGAGGCAACAGCCTCAAACTGCCTCATTTTAAGGATGTTTCTGACTACAAATATGCATACATACACACATGCACACAATACCTATCCTTTCCTAGCAAATGAACATTGGCAATAGTCTACAAGCAATAAAGATAAAATATAAGTCCCTTAGCTACCTTTATAGCTGGTGCACAATTTCCTTGATGAAATAAACTCCTGGCATTAAGGGATCACAGGAAAGTGGGTTCTTGATCTTGGCAGTTTCTTTCTCTCTTGCTTCAGTATAGTCCAATGGTAGAATTATCTCTTCAGCTTAAGGTGAAAGCCTTTTTAACTTGAAAATGTATAGCTTCTTCTTCCCACTTGTATGTAGCCCTTCCCGCTTGGTAGCTACATTAATTTTTATAAGGGAGTATTTGTGCCTGCAAACTCTAGATGGCAGCACAGTACTATACTGTATATATACCATAGACAAACCATCCCTAAGGTCAGACAGCTGTTGATTTTTTTTTTTTACCGAGCCACTTTAAAACTTTCTCTGCAAGTGGTTTACTGTAGATACACATACACCAATGCTATCTTAATTTCCTATTGTTTTTAAGGACAACACAACAGTGCATTCCTTTACACTGATGGTCAGTAGAGAGGTGTCCGCTTACACTGGTGGCAAGTGTCAGCAGTATATCAATCCACCAATGTATCTGTGAAGGTTCTCATTTATCCAGGTCATGGTGCAGCTAGTAGTACTTACAGTACTAACATTTCGCTGGACTTGTCCTGTAATGTTGAGTATGTTTTGCAGCTCATTCAATACATGTTTACAGTTATAATGAGTATGAGAACATACCACAACATTTATAGCCATACAGGTAATTTAGTCACCTTAATCTAATCATGATGCATCCACACAGATGTTGGTTGTCCAAAAACAAGATGGGAGGTGTGAAAAATCCACTAATGCTTTCTGCTCAAAGAACCCCTAGCAACCTCTGGGGGAAATTATAGAGTATGTGAAACCTTAGTTGAGAAAAAGTGCTTTAAAAAAGTGGAGCAGGAAAATTAGAACAGCTTCAAAACTTTAATTTGGGAATGGGTCCTCATCTTGGCATTACTCTAAGGCCCCTTTCACACCTCAGCATAGCATGACCACACATCGCATTCGCACACCTTTGTACGCCTTCACATGAATTTTTTCTGCCATTGCTGTACTTCAGCCCATTCATTTCAATTGGCTGCCACATGCACAACAAATGCAGCAAAGAAGCTCATGCAGCATTTTCAGCTGCGATCTTCCTACATTTTTTTGACCACGCATTTGTGTGCATTTGACACACATTTTACCGGCCGCGTTTGGAGTGCCATTAGCATGTAATGGTACCACCAGCACATGACGGACATCTTAACTCTCCCGCACGTTTCGGGAGTCTGTGTCAGAGCACAATGAAAACCAGACAAGCGAAGGGTGCTAGTTAAAACATTTATTAAGAACAGTGTCCACGGGAGCAAGCAGAATCCTAAACCGGAACAAGCCAAAGTCAGGAGCCGGAGTGGGTAGTCGTTCAAGCCAGGTCAGGAACATGGAGATCAGCGTCGTCAGGAACAAGCCAGGAGCAGGAGCCAGGAAATCAGCGTTCACAGGAACGAGCCAGAGGAGAACGTCAGCCAAGATTAAGTCATACACAGAATCAGGATACTCAGAGCAGCAGGAATGCACTAGCAGGAAGACCACGCAAGGGCAAGGTCAGACTGGACTGAGTGGTTTATATAGTGAGTGGGGTGACATCATTACTCAGAGACAGGAAACTCCCTTTCTGGCTCTCTCAGATGATGCTCTCCTGTCTGGCCATAAGAGGGAGCATGGGAGTAGTGAGCAACGTTCCAGAGTCTGCTCAGGCAAAGAAGGAAACACAGGTGAGTAAAATGGCAGCCAAGCCAGAATGCTGCAACACAGATAGGTCAGGGTAAAACCCTGACAGTCTGCCACTTTAAGATAGTGGCTCCCGGACGCCCAGGAAACATTTTATCCTGGAAAGGTTTACTCTGCTAGCAGAGTAGACCTTTCCCTGCTGCCTGTTTTTTTACTGTTATTTTTGGCTGCCGTCAAAGTAAAAAAAAAAAAAAAAGACAGCATGGAAATGAATAGCTAGGCTGCTATTGGCTAATTCAATTTGCAATAGCCAATAACAGGCTGGCTATTGCACTCGCCCTCTGTTGCTGTCAATTAGCAGAGGTGGACCTTAAGTTCTCCATCACTTTTTCCTCTGCTGATTGACAGCAGTAGTGGCCGAGCGCAATAGCCAGCCTGCTATTGGCTATTGCAAATTGAAATAGCCAAAAGCAGCCTAGCTCTTCAATCTCATGCTGTCCTACAAAAAAAAACAGCAGATAGCAAGGAAAGCATTAGATTATTTGCTATAATAATTTTAGGGAGGTGCCCTCTCCCCCAAACACCCCCCACCACTACCACCACCACCACCATCCGTGTTCCGGTGTCGGAGAGGGCACCTCCCTGAAATGAGTAGGGCATCTCCCTGAAATTAATTATTTCAGGCTGGGATGCCTGAAATGCTTTTGGCACTTGTTCATACAAAACCCAAGTGTGCATGGCTTGGTTCAAACCTGCATGTCCCATTTGTGTGCGTTCATGCGTGTTTTCAGACACTCGTACGCCACATTTGCCACACGTCCTCATTGATTTCAATTGGTTCATATAAGCACAACAAACGTGGCAAAAAAGCTTATGTACTTTTTTGCGTGATGCTCGTTAGGCTTTTTTTGCTTCCCTTTGTGCGCATTTTGCAACATCTAGGTGTGAACTGAGCCTTGGATGTAGCACGCTGCAAGGGTTTTTTTTGGGTAAGGCTGTTACACCCTCCACTATCTCCCATGTTTATTTTCTAAATGGCGTTAGCTCCCTTTCCTTATCAAGCCTTTTGTTTTAGTGAAATTTGATTTTAGAAGAACCCTCCTTTACTGCAAATTTTTACAAGGTGTTTGAAGAGAGACTTTGGTGCATTACACCATTTAAAATGTATCTAAATGCAGTAAATCTGTAAAGATTCTTATTGACTAAGGCCATGGCATAGCTAGTAGTATTAGTCACATTAAATTGGAGTTGTTTTGTCAAGTTGAAAATATTTCGAGGACCAATGCTCAGGGTTGCCCCGAGCTTTTAACAAAATCCCAGCCATCCACAGATCCAGGCTGTGTGCCACTGAGGTATGGCTACTGGAATGCTCAATCCTGCACCCAGTTTTGGCACCTTTGCTGCACTGTGTGGTGGAGTGTTCTCCCTTGCAGAGGGAGGTAGTACCATTAGACACAGGGTGTGGACAGGTAAGCAATCAATGGGACACAAATGGCCTCCACTGAACACTAATGACACCACTGACACCAATGCCCCTCCACTCTAACCACATCAAACACCAGTTTCCCCACTCTCCCCCACAGAGTACCACTGCTCCCCCTCTCCCTCTGCAGAGCATCAGCCCACCATCCCACTGCAGAGTACAGTGCCCCGCTTTGCCCTCCAAAGAGCCCCCCTAATGCACCTTCTCGCTCCACAAAGTACAAGGTTTCCCCCTTCACACCAATGTGTTCCCATTGAGCACCAATGCCACTTTCTCCCACAAACTCCTGTAACTTCTACGTCAAGCACGCAAACTGACTGTGCTGGCGTGGATCTGATTCTGTGTTTGCCGTGGATATAGTTATATGAGGACTCGGAGACAGGGAAACTGACAATATCACCAGGTATTTCAAAGCAAAAGGAACTGCAGAAAAGGGACATAATATAATGCAACTCACTGACTGTTTATTAGTTAAGGAATTAATTAATGCAATGTCAATTTTAGGATTTTCATACACTTTAAAACAAATTATTGCATTAACTCACAAAGATAGGCTTGTAAATTGTTAGCAGTGATGAGACTGGGCTTGGTGTGAACCCAGTATGACTAAGATCCCAGTATGACTAAGATCACACAGAACTGTGATCGCCACCTCCCACCCCCACCCTCCACATCAGGCCAGTCAGTGCCAACAGTTGCAACACTGGTCCTCGCCTATATGTGACCTGTTGGGGGTCCCAGTTGTAAGCAGGCTTGGGCAATCTCAGGCGACAAGGTTCATACTAAGCCCTAGCTCTCTAATATCAGTTGGCAATCACAGATGCTCAGTAATATTTTGCTTCAGGAACTTCCCAAACCATTCTGCACAATTTTGCATTATTTGCTTCAGGTTCAAAAATTCAGAATTGTAGAGGTTTGTGAATTTTTTTAAAAAGTTTATCCAATTCGGAATTGACCATATGAGTTCACTCTTCTCTACCTGTAACCATTGGCTTTCTAATACAGCATAAATATATTGAAAAAAAAACTGTAGCGTCACGGTGGGGTTTAATAAGGTGTTTGGTGGTAAAGCTCTTCTTGAGCTTCGAGACCAAGATCAGGTCCATATCCTTTTTGGTTGCAGTACAGTTTGAGAAAGAGTTGCAAAGATATATCTGTGCACAAGGATCAACACAGCAACATTTAAGAACGATTTACATAGTTGATAAGGTGAACAAAGGTCCATCCAGTTCATCTTGCATGACCCAGTTCAACCTATAAGTGTCAACCTATAAGAACTGTCACCTTTTAAATGTTTCTATTCAGTATGCAAGTAAACAGTACCTGTTTAATGTGAATAATCTTCTCAATGGCTGTGGATATGAGTATGTGTGCACAGCGGCAGGGATACTCGCTCATTGTATATGCAGTATTTGCTTCCTACTTAGAAGTGGTTGTACCGGGCCAAGCCTCTTATCTTACTGGAAGCATGCCAGACTATATAGTATCTAATGATATGAAACAACCTCAATGCCCCTAGTACCCAGAGACCATGTAATCTTTTTTATCTAGCTCTAGGGCCAAATGAGTCCATAGGACAGAAATTTCCAGCACAAAAACATAAGGTGTCCTTCACCCAGCATTCATATACATTATTGCTGGACTGGATATTGTTAGCTAGATTACACGTTGGATTGTATATTGCACTATGACTTAAAAGATGAAGTATAGTGTATTTTTAATAGGCACATATTTTGAGTTATAATTGCTCTACTATTTTCATACGACTTCCCTATTTTTACCGTGTGCTTATTCTATAATTTGGTTATATGGTTAACTGTAGAGTTTAGCTACAAGAGGGAGCACAGTTTAATGCAATTGTCCATTTCTCACCAGCTGCATCAACCACTATGGGAATGCCTTGTTTTCAGTAAGTCAGCCAAATCCTAGACCTCTATTATGAGAAGGAGCAGCAAAGAAGAAAGCAGTGGCTGCATATTTAATGGGCAAATATGGATCCGCCCACATACGTACATATTTATAAACGTTTATATACGAGAAGCGTATTTATTTATTTTACATATTTTTTTAAAAATATTGAAAAGCTGCACATTCTCCTTTAGGTCAACATATGCTGGCAGTAATTATTTTATGCACCCCACACAACACGGCCGTGTTGATAGAATGAGGTTCAAAATTGGAGGGGTGTAGCTTTATCTCCACTCTGGGAGAAGTTGAGGTGCTTTATGTAGCCTAATCCATCTCAGGCTTAAAGGCAAATATGGGTATTTACAGACACAGCAAGGTGCCTGGATTGCACCAGTGATATAAGCCTACGCAGTTTGGTCATCAGGTCAGTCTAATATAAAAGTGCACTCAAAAGGTGCAGTGATTAAGAAAAAAAAGGCAAACAGATTACTTATTTCCCATAGTTATAAGTGACAGATCTGCTAATCTATAGACACTATAGAACTACTGAAGGTATACGTATATATCTTACATGTTCCTTACTGCTAGTATGAGTCCCAACTCCAGCCAAAACATTTTGGACAGAATGAGAAAGGGCTAGATCCCCAGCTAGGTTATTATCACTTGGTGGGTGAGAAACACCACAAAAAGTGGTTACAAGGCTTTCAAATGTGAACAATCATTTGCTGCTTTATTCCTAAAAAAAAAAGAAAAAACAACAAAAAAGAAAATGTGCAAAATAAAGTGTGGTGACCCCCCTTCTTTAGGGTTTTTTTTAACAAAGAAAGCAATAGATTCAGTGGCGTAACAATTGCCATAGCGACCCAGGCGGCCGCTATGGGGCCCGGGCACAGGGGGGCCTGGCCAGGGCATCCCTCGGATGCTGTGTGGGCCGCCTGGGTCACTATGGCATGTAAGGGTGCTGGCTGTCACTGACACAGCTCAGCAGCTGCGTTTCCCCTCATAGTCAGTAACACAGCCAGCAGCTACAGCAGAAGAGGCCAGTGTTCGCAGTGAAGAAGCAGGCGGGGCCCGCCTAAGAGCAACCCCGCCTCCTCTTACATCACTGGCCAGTGACCTAAGAGGATGCCCGTCGATAGAAGAGGAGGCGGGGCCCGGCGACCACAGAGGCGGACATCGCTGACAGGTAAGAGGTGTGCAGCCCATCTGAGACCCTGCAGAGCCCACTATAGAGAGTCTATGGTGGGCTCTGCAGGGTTACTCTCAGGTGGGCTGTGTGAGATCTAAGGTGGGCTCTGCAAGTGGCATAACTAGCAATCACGGGGCCCCATACAAAATTTTGCTATGGGGCCCCATACAAAATTTTGCTATGGGGCCCTGTGATTTCTAGTTACGCCCCTGAATAGATTGTTCACATTGGAAAGCCTTTTTACTACTTTTTGTGGTACTGAAGTTCTTACCCACCAACACCCAAGCAGAACACATTCAATCAAAGGTCCCTCCTAAAATCTCGGCAGCCACAGAGGATCTCTCCAATGCAGTGTTCCCTAGAACCAGCAGAATTATCTGAAAAGGCAAAATCAGTTTTGCACCTTAAGTCTGGCACCACCTGTTACTCCATACGTAGGTTATTAGAGGTTATTATTACAGCTGGTCTTCCTGGCTTTTTTAATGACAACAGCTGCCCTCATTCTTGTCCTGCATTCATAGCGTCAGAAAGTTAGGTAAAATCTCTCCAATGGGGTCAGTAAACCCTTGGCAGAAGTCTTCTTTTTATCTTCTAATCAAAAAGAAAATGTTTGGTTGGATTCTGGCTCAATGTCTTACTTGTTACTGTTAATCTTACACATAATCTATTACATCAATCTGTAGCACAATGAACCATATTAAAGTAAGCTCTTCCCACCCAGATAATAGGCAAAATAGGCTTTCAAATGGTACCTTTAGTCATAATATGTCTCTCTAAAGACACTGCTACCATGAGCTTACTAAGCAAACACCTTGGCCTAGACATGCCTTCCCACCATCCAATCACAATACTTTGGCCTGGCAAAAGATCACTTAGGCATTAGGACCAAGTATTGAAACTTGAGGTGAAGGTTTACCTGGAAACCCCAGAGCTGTGTTTTTCAAGTGATGTGGAGATTAGGTTGGTGAGTACATATCCTGGGACACAGATACAGTATGGCAGCTTCTATTCTTATGTTTCCTAGTATCTGAAAGATAGTAAGGCCCTCCAAAAATTTGCTCTAAACATTTCTAATGGACTTGCAACATTTAATCTTTATGTATATTATCAGGGCATTTGAATTGTCAATTAAATTTTGGCATTCTTATTATTAGGCTGGCCATACACCTATTCATTTTTTTCTCATTCAGCCCCGTAAGTTGAAGGAGAAAAAACTCTTGATTGCCCCATCCATGCTTTTAGCTTTTCGAGATTTCCCCCTTAAGACCATTGTATTTTTACAGCGAGTGCAGCGGATTGGCCTCAGTCACCATTTGGCCAAGAGTTTTCAGACCGACTCTTTCAACAAAGTAAATTTTACCACTGACTTTTCTCAAATGGGGCAAAATCTATGGTATTGTGGTGTTCAGTAATTAGACACAAGCAATAATTAACATACAGGTTGTATTATTTTTCATCATGCCAACAGGTGGCCTATTTTTCTAGCTTCTTTCTTTTCTTATTTGACTTCATAGGGGGGAGGTTCTTTGGTGGGATCCTCATCGGTCTTTGGTGGCAATTTTGAAGACACTGCGTCATTCTGAATCACAAACATCTGAAATAACAGAAGATATAACAGATCAATCTTTTTGTAGTTCCTCGGCAATCTAAAAAAAATACAGTGCATGTAAGGGGTTAAAGAGACTTCACAGAATCGTCTACTAACCTGACAAAAGGACAATATAAACTCAGTGGCCACTTAAGGAGGTACACCTAGCTTGTTCTGGATAGGGCCCCCTGGGTTTTGATGTGTTTGCAGAATGGATTTACCAAAGTGATGGAAATGCTCCTTTAGTTTATGCAGGCTTAGCAGGACATATACATATACTTTAACCCTGTATCTCTCTTATCCTGCAAATATGCACATTAAACCCTTCGTCTCCATCCTGCCACTGTATGTGACCTGTACATTAACCCATTTACCTTTTGATCCCTCTGTTTATGAGCTGATGTGCTGTATCTAGCTCTTCCCATTACCAAGCTCTGTGTTTTAACCCCCTTAATAACATCATGTTTCTTAATTTCCAAACACATTGTGTCAAAAACAAAGATGTCCTTGGGGTGTCTACTTTCCGAAAAGGCATAATTTCAGGGATGTTCATACTGTCCTGGCACTCATTAGGGACTTACCGTAGGTGTTTTTAATGCCTAAAGTTGCATTATTTTCTGTGATAATTTAATCAATTGTTTACAGGTAATGTTAGTTACTATGTATGCTCTGTCATTATTATAATTGTTTACGTTGCTGCGGCCATTCATTTTCCAATAACTGATGCATAATATGTTTTTTTAAATTGGTTAGCATGTTAGTGTCTTTATTCAGGTGGACAGTGGGGGCCTTGCACTCAACGAGGCTCTTGCTATGCTCTTACCGCAGAGGCATTTGCTGGACCTTGCTTCACAGCCCTGCACCCAAATACTGATAGAGAGACGGCTATACAGAAGATCAGCAGGTTCATCACGAGAATGAAAGCGAGAACAGTATTTGCAGAAGACTGTAAAAGATTAAAAAGGGCCAATACAGAATAATTAGACAATTAAAATGTTTATAATGTACAATCTAGACATTGTTCTGTAATCAGCATAAATTATTAGCAAAAGTGTTCCAGTTCCATTACAGAAACATTTGAGAATATAACAAAGTGTGCTAAAGAAGTGTCTCTGGGTCTCTGCCAGCAGTATGTGCAGTGAGTATGACAGTGGGCAGTATGCACAGGAGAGGAGTGCGGAGCCCGGGGGGGGGGGGGGGGGGTGTGCGGGGGGGGGGGGGGGGGGGGGTGTATGTCAGTGGGTAGTATGTATCAGAGAGGAGTGCAGAGAGTATGACAGTGGGTAGTATGTACAGGAGAGCAGTGCAGGGGGTGTGACAGTGGGTAGTATGTACAGGAGAGGAGAGCAGGCGTATCTGCCATGAGGCAAACAAGGCATTTGCCTTGGGCGGCACTTTCCAGAGATGCCGCCCCCTTAACAGTCATGCAAGCCGGGCTGCACAGAATTCGGCAGCTTCGGCTGCCTAATCGAGGAGGAGGAAAAGGAGCAGCAGCAGGAGGGGGCAGGTCCTGGACCCCGCAGCTCCAGTCGGGCAGCAGAGGAAGCTGTATCCCGAAACACCAGTCAGAGGCCGGGACCCGGAAAAGTGTCAGTCGGGTGGTGGAGAAGGCTGGGTGCCCACAGCACCAGTGGTCTGGCGGTGAAAGAGGCCAGGTCCAGCAGCGGGGGGCTCGAGACAACAGATGCAGGTAAGAGGATCACACTGCTTGTAAAGGGACCCTGCAGAGCCCAGCATAGACTCTGCACAGCCTACCTGAGAGTCTCAGAGGGGCTGTGCAGGATCTGTGGTGGGCTCTGCAGGGTCTCAGGGGAGCTTTACAGGATCTGTGGTGGGCTCTGTGGGGTCTATGGTGGGCTCTGCAGGGTCTCAGGTGGGGCCTGCAGAGCCCACCAGAGATCCTTCACAGCCCACCTGTGACCCCACAGAGCCCACCATAGATCCTGCACAGCCCACCTAAGACCCTGCAGAGCCAACCTGAGACTCCAGATTTCCTGCTACGCTAATAGCAGAACATGTCAAAAGCTGGATACAGCGTGTGCACTGTATCCAGCGACTCATAGGTTACGCAAAAAGTCAAACACAGGAAGGGGTGGGGCAAATTTAGTGTAGGGTGCGGCAAATGTAGTGGGGGGGGGTGGGTGCCTGAGTTTTGTCTTGCCTAGGGCAGCCCCAAACCAAAATACACCACTGGGTATGATAGTGGGTAGTATGCACAGGGGAAGAGTGCAGGGGATGTGAAAGTAAGCAGTATGCGCAGGAAAAGAGTGCAGGGGGTAGTATGTACAGGAGAGGAGTGCAGATGGTATGACAGTGGGCAGGATGTGGGCCGGAGAGGAGTACAAGGGTTGTGACAGAGGGCAGTATGCACAGGAGAGTAGTGCAGAGAGTATGACAGTGGGCAGTATGTACAGGAGAGGAGTGCAGAGGGTATGACAGGGGGCAGTATGTACAAGAGAGGAGTGTGGAGGGTATGACAGTCGGTAGTATGTACAGAAGAGGAGTGCAGGGGTTGTGACAGAGGGCAGTATGTGCAGTAGTAGAGTGCAGAGAGTATGAGACAGGGGGGCAGGATGTACAGGTGAGGAGCGCGGAGGGTATGACAGTGGGCAGTATGTATAGGAAAGGAGCACAGTGGTGGTAGGACAGGGGGCAGTATGTGCAGGAAAGGCGTGCACTGGCCAGTGGGTATGAAGTTGGGAAGAATGGGTGGAGAAAGAGGGAGCAGGGGAAGCTCAGATAATGAGTCACTGGTGGGGGGGGGGGTAAGCAGGATGTACAGATTTGCAGAATCACATTTGGGAGGGGCGAGCAGGGGAAGCTGACCTGCTGAGTCTAACTATGATTGTGGAGCATGCTGAGCTCAGATACCAAGTCACAGATGAGAGGGAAGTATGGGGAGCAGAGCTGCTGCCTAAACTTCCCATTCTCAGAAGTTTTGGGAGGGGAAACAAGCTGAAGAGTCTGTGCTGGGAAAAGGGGCTGAGGTAACTGAGCTGTTGAGTCACTGCTGGGAGGGAGGAGCAGTGTAAGCACAGCTCCAGAGTCACTGTTGGGACAAGGAAGCAGTGGAAGGTGATCTGCAGGTGGAGCTCACATGCCAAGTCACTGCTGGGAGGGGGAAGTATGGTGAGCTGCAGGGCCGGCGCGAGCGCAAGGCAACATGGGCACTTGCCTTACGGCGCCAGGGAACAGGGCGGAAAATTTACAGTGACAGTCGCCCGATCGATACCAGTGTGGGCTGCCGCTGCGGGCGGCATCTGAAGGACGAGTCCCCGCCGGCCGCAGCGTCTCGTCCTTGGCTACGTCCTACGTCAGTGAGTGACGTAAGTGGCCCCGCCCCTGGTTCCCCTGGCCGCTCAGCCGCATGTGAAGGAGCGAGGGCTGCAGGAGGCGGAGCAACGGACGGACCTGACGCACCAGCAGGCAGTGCGGCGTCATCCTGGAGGCGACGGCGACCTGTTGAGGGACTCGGGAGCCGCCCGGTGCACACATTTGGTAGTTGGAACCGAGCGAGGAGGCGTTTTCGGTTCACCCTCTCATGGTGACCCACCCCAGACCAGACACATCGGAGGACTCGTATCGGGAACCGGGATCGGGAGCTGGCTGAAGTGGGAGCGGTATGTAATGTAACAAAGACAAAGTACACGTGGTATGCTGCATTGTATTGTATTATTTTGTATTGTATTGTGCATTGTATATTGTATTGTGTATTGACAATACACAATACAATATACAATGCACAATACAATACAATACAATATACAATGCACAATACAATACAATATACAATGCACAATACAATACAGTATTGTATTGTGCATTGTATAATATATTGTGTATTGTATTGTGCATTGTATATTGTATTGTGCATTGCATATTGTATTGTGCATTGTATAACACAGCGGCACAATGCTGAAGCGGCACAGCAGCTATAGAGGAACAGCGGCACAGCAGCTATAGAGGAACAACAAATCCCAGCAATAATACATTATAGAGGCTGGTTAATATATTATTGCTGGGATTTGTAGTTCCTCTATAACTGGTCAGTGGTAATCTGCATTGCGCAGTATAATCATTATACAGCGCAATGGAGAATACCACCAGCTATAGAGGACTACAAATCCCAGCAATAATATAGAGCTGCAACAGAGTTGGCAAAAATCCTTGCACCGGCCCTGGTGAGCTGAGCTGCTGAATCACTATTGAAAGGGGAAGAAAGGTGAATTGAGCTGAAGTTGAGTTGCTTCATTGTTGAGAGTAAGAGCGGCGAAACTGAACTGCTGAACGACTGCTGGGAGGGGAAAAAGAGTGAGTTGATCTGTTAAAAAAAACTAGTTCAGTACTACCATTACGGGAGTTGAGAATGAGTGGCACCACAGTGCCTTTAACTACAGAGGTCAGTGAGGGCTTTACTGTTCGTTTAGAATAAGTTGTACTTGAATATCCATAGACTGGCCACAATCTAAAACCGAACTCCAGCCAAAACATTGTATTTTGTGAGTGTGGAATGATTAAAGTCTGTTAGCTCTCTATCACCATTAATGTCCCCATTATTTCCTCTCACTTTCTGTCAGGTAAGGAAGTAACAGGTCACGGACAGATAATACAAATCTGACAAAAATTCAACTTCTTCCCCACCATCCCCAATAATAAAAATTGACTGGAGTTTTAGGCTTTAAACTGAATCTGCCTAAATCATATAACAGTGGTTTTGACATAGCTTGCTTTCAACCCCATCCTTACAACATGAAATGTATTACCCAGAATAAATAAAGACACTCCCCTGCCAGCCTGATTTTATTGTCAGGTGGTCTGCAAGGGGGACATGGGAAGCCAATATATAGTTTAGGAAATTGAACCTATAGACTTATTTAAAGGACTTCATACTTCTGTATAACCCCGTCCACTTTGTTACTTACCCCTTCATGATCCGAGCACTCATAATAACGACTTCCATCCTGACCGCCATGATTGCCACCATGATTACCACCATGATTGCCACCATGATTACCACCATGATTACCACCATGATTGCCACCATTATTACCACCATTATTACCACCATTATTGCCACCATTATTATCATCATAATTATCATCATAATTATCATCATGACAGTCTATAATGGAGAAGTCCCATATGCATAAGCTCATTGTGATTATACTGCAAATTGACGATATGATGCTCAAAGCGACAGCGCCTTTGACCTGCGTAAGATAAAAAGAAGAAACAATATAACCCCTATAGTAAAATATTAATTTTTATATTACAATCTAAGGTGGAAAAAGTACAAAACGTATATAGGAAACCGGTCCTGAGAATGCATGGAGGCTGCTACTCTGACAGCTGAAAATTGAATCGGTGGCTTCGCAGCATTGCGTCGTTTGACTTTTTTTATCCCCATGCTTGTTCCAGGTCCGAGGCAAGAAATGTATTGAAGTGATATGACAACTAGACAACTAGCATGTTCACAAGAAGACCAGCAGTAGTAGCCTTAATATTTTTCAAAGGGCAGGTTTGCTTTCAATATAGTGGATCCATTCGCTGCCCGTTTTTAAAAATATATTTGCACACATGTTAAAATAGAAATAAAAAAGGATAGAATAGCATTATATATTTTCTGAAACCAGAGACCCTAGAAAATAAAGTGGCGGCAGTTGTAATTTTTTTTTATGTCGCAAAATATTAGCGCAACATTTTATCAAACCTACATTTTCCATTAAAAATGCATTCAAAATAATTTTAGTGCACAGTAACACAATATAATACACACATCTTTGTAAAATATAAAGGATGAGGTTTTGCTGCGTAAATAGATACCAAACATGACAAGTTTCAATATTGCGTGAGTCTGTTAAACGGCAAAAGAATTCTGCACCCCAAATTAACCATTGGCGGCATTTTAAAAGCCTTTGCAGGTCATCAGTTTAGCGTTATCCGTGAATGATGGCCCTAAAATCATCGCTCTCACTCCAACACACGCTCTCAATGCTACACATGTGAGGCACAAATGTTGTTTTCATAAGTATAGGCACACCCGACCCATGTTTGCGTTTACATGTGAGTGTATGCAGGGGCAGTGGGGCTTTACCTTTTTTTTTGGTGGAGGGAGGCTATTTTTTTTTACACTTAACTTTAGTGCTACCACATAAGGGGTTGATAGCATGTTACTGGTGACAGGTCCTCTTTAAGTAATAAGAGAAGAAGTCACCGGCACTCCGATATTCGCTTTACCATTCCATCTTTATTGAAGTTGAATCGTCATTTTATCACATTGAAAAGCAATGTTTCAGAACCGAATATGTTCCTTTATCAGGCAAACAAAGTCATAAAACGTTGCTTTTCAATGTGTTGATATGACTATATCCAACACCAATAAAGACAGCATAGTAGAGTGAATATCATAGTGCCGGTCACTTCTTCTCTTATTACTGGTTACATGCAGTGCCATCTGCAGTCATTGAAGCACATGTCCAAGGATCACGGGTTTGCATCGGTCAGGAGTACGATGAGACTTCTATGCGTAGGTTCTCTTTAGGGAGACATTAGGGGTTTTTTTAGCCCCCTAATGTCACCTTTGCAGCCCATTGATGCTGATCAAGCCCAGATCATGTGGATATGCCTACACTGCAAGGCTTAAAGGAGAACTATGAGGTGAGTGCTTTTCACTCATCCTCATAGTTCTAGCCGACCTGTGACAATGAAACTGTCACAGGTTGGCTCAGTAGATCGGGAAGTGAACGAACACATACCGGCGTTCGCTCACTTCTCGATCATGTCATCTCTCTCTGCCGTGACAGGGGAGGGACTGAATTCCCTCTCCCCCGATCCTCCAGCGCTGACTGGTGGAATGGACGGGGGAGGGGACGGGGTACAGCTGGCTCTGCCTCTAGATAGGCGGAGCCAGCTGTCATGCAGCCGGGCGGATCCAGACATAATTGTTGGGATCCGCTTCAGCTGCAGCGTCTCAGTATACTGAGCCTAGGGTGACGGGAGGACGCTAGTTTGTGTCCTCCCGTTACCCTAAGAGGAACTATGGGGAAAAGCCCAAACCCCATAGTTCTCCTTTAATTGCTCATTTTTGTCTAGGGGATCTTTAAAAAGGACTTCTACTTACCTGACCCACGCTCCTGCTGGCTCCAAGACTGGCACCTGCAGTTTCTTCCCCACTCTTCTTCATGCCCCCTCATATCACCAAGTCTAATGCAGGGTCCATAGCCCTGCATTATACCTGAAGCCCGAGCAGAGAGGGTGAGGGCCGACCACCAAGGGAGCGAGGATCAAGTCAGTGAAAGACCATTTCACTATACACCTATACAAAATTGAGCAGTTAACATATTCAATGTGGGTGTAGCTCCACTGCAAGGGTACGTTTTTTTACCCAGAGATAGGTTTTAACATGCATTGATAGACCTTCATGAATGCTCCATATTTAGTGCATTTATATTTATTGTTTGAATGTGAATTTGTAAGTTCTGATTGCAAAGTTCAGTCCATAAATTTGATGGAATATCAGGTCAGAAAGTAGTAGAAAACTTCTCCAGCGGTACCACAGACAGCAATCAAAATTTGACAGAGGTTCAATCCCTTCCCTGCTCTGTGCATAAAAATAAACAACTCTTTTTCACTGACATATTCATAAGAAAACATTCCTGTCCAGACATGATATAAAAGTTCACAGTGATTTTCGAGATCAACTCACCTTGCAGATGCTGGGGTACTTGTGAGCTGAAATTGACAAGGATCCAGCAATGATGTACTGTAATAAAAATGTAAACAGTATTACAAGACATTAAAACACACAAATCCATATTTATGAATGTATATGAAAAACAGAACTATGTTGTCAATCCCTTCATTTGTGTTCAAACTGGGGTTGCCACCTTTTCTTCAAGCAAAACCTGAACACTCTAGTGCCATGCGCCAATTTGTTTTGGAGAGTATACAGGAGAGAGCGAGGAAAGACAGCCGGTAGAGGGAGCGAGGAGAGACAGCCAAGTGAGAGAGAGGAGAGACAGCCATGAGAGACAGCCAGAAAGATGAGCTAGGAGAGACATCCAAGAGAGAGAGCCAGGAGAGACAGTCAGTAGAGAGAGAGAGAGATGAGACAGCCCAGAGAGACAGCCAGGAGGATAAGCGAGGAAAGACAGCCAGGAAATAGAGTGAGGAGAGACATCCAGGGGAGAGAGCGAGGAGAACTGGGAGAGGGCGGGGAGAGACACCCAGGAAAGAGAGAGGAGAGACAGCCAGCGGAGAGAGCGAGGTGAGACAGCCAGGAGAGAGAGAGGAGAGGCAGCCAGGAGAGAGAGGAGAGGCAGCCAAGAGAAAGAGAGGAGAGGCATCCAGGAGAGAGAGAGAGGAGAGGCAGCCAGGAGAGAGAGAAGAAAGACAGCCAGGAGAGAGAGAGAAGCAAGACAGCCAGGAGAGAGAGAAGAAAGACAGCCAGAAGAGAGAGAAGAAAGACAGCCAGGAGAGAGAGAAGAAAGACAGCCAGGAGAGAGAGAGAAGAAAGACAGCCAGGAGAGAGAGAAGAAAGACAGCCAGGAGAGAGAGAAGAAAGACAGCCAGGAGAGAGCGAGCAACACATCTGCCTGAAGCAGAACACCTGTGTCTTTCAAGACTTATCTGCACTCTGTGTTTCAGACACCTCCTTGGTCTCCAAGGTCCAGTGTCCCTCTGTGTCCCGTGTCTCCTCCATGCACTCAAGTTGGAACACCAGGACCCGGAGGTTGCCCCGTCTGCCTGACATTGTGACATCTTGTGTCTGGGCTTCAACTGGCCTGAAACCCAGACACAGCACATACAGAACTCAAAACCCAGACTGTCTGGGTGAATCCCAGACAGGTGTCAACACTAGTTCAAACCCATGTAATCCACAGCCTTAGTATCCATCCAGCAGCCCACAGATGCATGCAGTTTTTAGTGGGTTCTATGCAGACTTTGTACCCTAGCACAATGGATGTAGGAATTGAAGCGCCACCCCCAATTTAAATAGTCCACATACAAATGTATCCCATCCGGGACAGGGTACATTTAAGTAGAGTAGTCAATGCATTCTGTCTCATGCAGTTGTCATGTGATCTGACAAATCTCTACATACTTGTGAAAGAGCCTCCCTGCCTTCTAAATGAAACAGAGTAACTGCAGTATAGCACAGCCCAACTCTCAATCATTGTGCCACCATTGATCGTAGAATGCTTCTACCAAAAACATTTCTATATGCAAAATGTGCTAATTATCTACCTAGATTTTTCCTATTGCAGGAGCCAATGACTGTAATTATTCCATGCAGGGCTCACAACGTGTAGTGCTAAGCTTGTGTTTGGCTGCAGCTCTAGGAGAAAAAAAAAAGACCCTTACTTGGTCCTTTGCTGAGATCACTTCCACTCATTAAAGGCTTAGCTGTAGCCATAGCAGGTTGTAGGATTGGCTCCTTAGTGGTTTAGTTTTTTATGGAGGTTGCCAGTCCAAATTAGCCCATTGGTGGTTTAGGTATGAGACCCTGACATGTATTGTTACTGAGGTTTCTCACCACTGAGCCAGCAAATTTGGCCATGCAATGCACTTTGCATGGGGAATTTTTGCCAAAGACCACCAGTCTGCTCAAAGCTCACAAAAATGTATGCCAATGCTTCATAAAAAGTGTTGAATACACCACTCTTATACAAGCTGAAGCTCTTATACAAGCTGTACAAGGCCTTAGTGTCTTACAATGTGCAGATGCAGGGCATAGAAAATGTGTTATTGCTTTATTACATGTGGGAGAAAATGGCATAGCCAACAGACTTGGGCATATAGCCCAAGCACAAGGATGATCGAAAAGGAATCAGCATGGGTATTGTCACAGGGGCTAAACACCCCATGATTCCATGATATATGCCATGTTGTTCAAGTCAGAGTCAGGACTAAGTGTTTCTTTTTAGTTCATCAATGTAGGAGCTCAACATAACATATAGAAAGTATAAAATGTGTTCATCTGACCCTTTTAATTGCTTTGGATATGATTAGAATTAATCATATAGCAGTAGCAGTAGTGTAAGGATAGGGGCACGAGGAGATGTCACAATGCCTAAAGAAAGGTCCTCTTGGATTGGGTAGGTATTGCAGTTGCCTCAAATAGCCATTAGAGTTCCCTATAGAAAAAGTAGTATTGACTTTAGGAGTCACTGGGAGTTAAGTGCCAGCCCTGCCCCTCCAGTAGTGGGGCACCTTGGGAGAAGTCACCAGGGTTGGTTGCTCATGGGAAGTGCTTCAAGGACCAAACACATGGAGGATGTTGACAGTGTGGTTCCATCATTTTGTGCTTCCCCTTAGGTGAGGGGGGAGCAGGGATGTTTAGGACTACTTGCCCCTATGTGGAGGATGCAGGACTTTGGGCAACCTCTCCTATGCTCTGGAATTCACCTCAAATCTTGTCTCTCATTACTCGCTGTTTGGTCTGATGTAACAGCAAGGTTTGTGCAATCACTTCTCTGCGATAACTAGAGTATGTAAATATGTACATGGCTCACCATAAATCAAAATCTCAGCAAGATAACTGATTAAAATATACAATTAAATTTTCTCTCTGGAAAAAATTAAACTTTCATTCTTACAAATAATGGCCCCCAGAAAGTCGATCCACTGAACAACGTTATTGAGGGTACAAGCATAGGCAGAGAAAGGGAAAAAGCAATTTCTATGATGGCCGTGACAATCAGCACAATCTGTAAATAAAAAAAGAAAAGGTTAAAATCTCAGTTTCTTACACCAAAGAAATGTTTTTCACATTGTATCATATCTATCCACAACTAAAAAAAATGGCTTTAGTTACTCTTTAAACCCTAGAAGTCCAAATATTAAACTAAGTATATCCTCCTGGCCATAGACAGGTACATGTCTCACCAAGTATGATGTGCAGTTAAACATCTAACCATCTTTGAGTATCTTGGATGCCTACAAGCCCTGCTTCTCAAATTGACCCAATGATTGACGCAGGGAATGTGTGGTAAAGCTTTGTCCTAAGAAATGGAAACCATAAGAAATTGGTTCTAAAATGATTTTCTAATGTGGCAAAGCATCTCTTTGTGCACTGAACATTTCCATGATGGGAGGAATTATTTTATCACGCCTCTACATGGCCAAACCATTTCAAGAAACGCTTGAACCTGTTGACATTGTTTTGTTATTGGCTTATCTCTGAATAAATTTGGTATTTTGCTAAATCTGGCCAAGGGAAAGTTATTGATAACACCTACCCCTAGACCATAAGGTTTTGCTTTAAGGAATGTCTTGTGTAAGTTTGCCAGCCTTGAATCCTGGGGTTTGGCAAGGGGCCCGGGATATGCTGGAGGTGAAGGCTGGATGGCCCACTGCTGAATGTCATTTTGGAAGATTATCTGTGGTGGAGGAGATGAGATATTCCACACTGGAGGTCCTGGATACCCGTTAGGTTCAGGCGGATTCATGTTCCATTGAAGTTTTTCTGATATGACACTTGGTTGTGAAGGATCAGGAGGAATGGACTGTACAAAATTAATGTCAGGCACATCTGCTGCCTTTTCTGGGGTCGACATCTTGAAAGCTTACTGAAACAGAAGTAAAAATATAAATAACTGAAGGCTACAAATAAAACATTACACAGGGGAAAACACAAATTCTTGTCTCTAAAATCCCTCCAGAAGCCAATTCGGCTTCTGGGAGCAGGGAGCAGTACCTGGTACTTCCTGGTATGGAGGAGCATATGACTTACTCTGCTTGTTGCTGGTGGTTGGTGATTGATCACTCAGATACTCTGCACTGTAACATAGGGGTCCTATGTAAGCTCCAGTGGTGGAGCCGCAATGGGAAGGTAAGTAAATACCTGCATGAGCAAAGCACAGGTTAAATTAGGAGCCAGGAATGGAGGAAGCACTCTTAGAAGGTCCAGATCCTTTGAATGTCTTTAGATCATTATAAAGAATTCTAAGGTGTTCCAAAGCCAAGAAGAAATAACACCTCATTATGAGGTATCCTCCAGTTGCACCAGCCTGGTCCAACACAACTGGGAGACCTCCAAGGACTGTCCTTGTAATTGCAGATATGCCAGTTCCAAGTGCTATTCAGTGTGGTTCTAATTTTAGATTACAATCAATTATTCCATTCTATTCGGTCCTTTTAGGAAATGGGTGAGTTGGAGAAGTTATTAAAAAGACCATTACATTACAATTGAAATATACTAGCAAATGTGTCCATTCCAGAACTGGTAAGTTTGTGGAGTGGAGAAGAGTGTAGTTTATAGATGATGGCAGAGACTGCAGAAGGGATACTTATAGGGAATAGGAGGTGTTTGCATTGATGACGTGGAGGAGGGGGTTAAGAAAGTGGTGTAGGGACAGTGACCTAGGATGGTTGTGCTGTGTCTGGTGACAGATGCAGAGAGGAAAGGGGTGAGATAAGAAGGAAGCACTATATGGAGGGGGGACGGGTGAAGTGGGTGGTAGGCCTTATGATCAAGGGGATAGGGTGAAGTGGGTGGGAGTTGTTTTGATGGAGGTGGGCACTCTGGCAGGTGGGTGTTGAAGTGGGGAGAAAGGAGGCGCTGGGGTTTTATTTGGAAAGGAGAGAAGGCACGATGCTGAAAGATAGGATTTTCTATGTACCCAACACTGTTAAGCTGCTGACATTTTTTGTTTTTGCATTATTTTTTCCCAGTAAGATTTGTATTTGGTTTTATAAGTTGCTGACATTTTTGACACTGTACTACTTTCTGCAAGTTGCCTGAGCAGGGGTGTGATGACCCGATGGTAGAGCTGTCAGCACTCCTCAGAAATCTTGAAGGCAGTAGCACAATGTTTCCAGCTGCAGCAATTAATCAGCATCAGGCACATATAACTCCTATCTCATAATTCTACAGCACAGTGCAGGGAGTGATTGGTACACACAGCAGGCAGATTGGTGCAGGACAGTTTCTGAGCAGTACTGGATCAGGGGTAAGTCCCAGACTCATCTTCCACTCCTCGGAGCCTAGGACCTTGGTTGCAGCCTGTCAGAAAGGAAGGAGGGGGATCTGTAGCATTTTCTGCAGTGAAGGTCTTGGCTCTGAGCAGTAGAAGGTGTGTCAGTGGACCAATGCACACTGCAGCATGTATGCATGCGGAGGGACCAGTGGAAATCCATGGAGGAACTGCCACCACTGTGCTCCCTGTGCTCATCCACCTCGTGGTATAGAGCAGGTCAGGCAGATGAAGGGGTGGCACTTTGTGTGGAGAGGTGAGTAGGTGAGGTTTGGGCAGATGTTGGAAGGGATTTGTGTGAGGGGGTGCAGCAGGAGGATCAGAAGAAGAGATGAGGGTGGTTAGTCTGCCAACGCTTTGCTGCACTGTATCCTACTAGCGTTTTCCCTTTGTGGGACCGCAAACAAGCAGATGAAGGGGTGGCACTTTGTGTGGAGAGGTGAGTAGGTGAGGTTTGGGCAGATATTGGAAGGGATTTGTGTGAGGGGGTGTGGTAGGAGGGTCAGAAGAGCTGAGTGTGGAGAATGAGGGTGCTTAGTCTGCCAGCGCTTTGCTGCACTGTATCCTACTAGCGCTTTCCCTTTGGGGGACCAGAAACTGGTGTAGTGGTATATGTGCACTTGTTTCTATTCCCCCTATGGTAATACAGAAGTAGGACTTTTTTAATATATATAATTAAGGATTAAATACATTTATGTCTCCTGAAACATGGCCATTTTAATCACACATCAAAAAAGATTATACAGCAGGTTCAAACAGAAGATTGTGTTCTCTAGTATTTGTGTGATGCTGAATACCAAATTATCAGAAACTACCATTCACTTCTGACACCACCACTGGCATCACTAAGTATAAAGACCAGATTACAAATTTAGTGAAAATTCAAAAATATGCCATCACACGGTTACTTGTCAAGCTTTATTAGAAGCCCACTCCAACTGAATTGACCTGCTGGTCCAAAGTTCACCCAAAGCTTCTGAATTTGTCAGAATGAAAAATGTTTACATACAAGTGAAGCCGGCTGCAGTCAGCCTCTGGCTTCTTATAAGTCTTATACACTGAGTGGCCAGATTATTATGACCACCCCATCAGTACTTCGTTGAGCCTCGAGATGACTCCACGAGATTACTTTGTTGGGCCGCCTCATGACTCCACGAGATGTTGAGAGGTGATGCGAGGAATCTGACACTACACTGTTGCCCTTCTGTTGTCTTGTACCAGTCTTGCCACTCTCCGTTCTGCCCTAACATTGACTAGTCGCTGACGGCCCCCATTCGCACGTTCAGACCCAGATTTTCGGCTGACAGTCCAGTCTTTAAACACTTTAACAACAGCTGCTCTTGAACATTTAACGAATTCTGCTGTTTTGCTGATACTCGCTCCATGGCTCCGAGCGCCAACAATCATCCCACGTTCAAAGGCTGTTAAATCGCGTTGTTTACCCATATCACTTCTACTGTTGTGGTAAACAACCTGCTTCCCTATTTATAATGGTATGGCCCTCTAGCAACTTCAGCGCTAAATTATAGCTAATTATAGCTAATTTGCCTACAAACGTCAGGTGGTCATAATAATCTGGCCACTCAGTGTATACTCCAACAGTGAGAGCTCCAAGCCGTAAATTCCTGACTCTGTTCATGACCATCTAAGTATTTTGGGTGTTCCCTCCTACTTTTATGTGATCCTCCTGTTACATTCTCCATAATATAGAATCATCAATAAATCTATCAGGAATGTTGGGAGACCCTCACACTGGGCACAGCAGGTTTACAGATCCTGGAACTCAGCACAAAGATCTCACCAATAGTCCCCCATAGATAGAAGAGACTGTTCAACTTACTGAACACTAAAATATCAGTTTTCAGGCCTTTTTCAAAGAAAAAATCCTTTGGTAACATCACAACAAGCGGGAAGACTAGCTTACACGTGCCTACTAAAGACAATAGGACACGAAAGTACAATTACCCTCCAGACCAAGGGGCTTTTAGTCCTGAAACATGTTAGGGTAGATATAGCAAAATTGTGAGTTTTCATTTGTTTGTCTTAAGTTTTAGTCAAAATCAGAAGATGTCAGCAAAATGCATCAGGCTAAGTAAAATTAAGGTGGATTTGGGTGGTTTCTAGGGGTGTAAGGGGCTTTAAATGTCTCAAGAGGGTTACAGAATCTGCGTTCAGCTATCCTGGACCTGTTCTTGTGCCGATAAATAGCCCCCAATAGCCAAATAATTTTGCATACTTTGTTTTCACAGAAAGGAAAAAAGACCATGCAAAAAATGAAAAGCAACAGTGCAAAAATAATGATCAAATACACAAATAAAAGAGAACACCAAAACACTCTAAATAAACAAAATTGTGCTTATTATGCAAATTTTGTAGATTTTATGGCAACATAAAGTGTGTGCCAAAATCACTCCACTCTTTCCTAATGAAACCACTTCATGGAACGCTTTGCTTTGAATTAATCCTAACAATGGCTAGATAGATAGATATATGCCTTTACAGCTAATACATGACATATAGTTATCAGTCACACCCAGGTGAGCATATTTATTTTCCTACCACTGAACTCTAAGATCTCTGTGCCAGCCTATTTTTTCTTTTGTTTTACAGAAGACATAGGACAACGTAGATAACCTGGATCACTCACACGCACACATATCGGCAAAAATAGCTTGGAATGCTCAAGACGTACTCTACCTGCCTGTTGACTGTTGTTAGTCTGAAGCTCCTGGTTGCTCTAATGCTCTGCAAATCTTCAACTGCAGAATTTATCAGTGTCTCATGTGACAATAACTCTTGCCTACATATGGCTTCATAGGACATAACAGATAAAAAAAACATAGCACTGTAGAAGGCAGCAACCTTTACAACGCAATATAAATATTACCTGTAGATTGGAGATTAGACTAAACATTGTCACATGCACAAGATAACTTATCATTCCTGGGAAACTCAAGATAAGTTAGCCAGATAGTGGACATTATTAGACCTTAAAATGTATGCCCACCCAAAACTGATATTTCACTGTCTGGTGCATTCTGGACAGTTAAATCACTTGAAAGTTTATTCTATTTGTGGGTGACTCTATTTTGAGATCTCTCCAGGTTTACACACCCCTGTGTTCATTATGAGGGGTTCCCACCATGCCTGCACTGAGTTCCTGGGCTTGCGCACTGACTACCATTTATAGGGGGCTCCCACATCCCTGTACTGAGTTCCCGGGTCTGCACACCTGCTGCACCCATTATGAGGGGCTCCCACATCCCTATATTGAGTTCCCGGGTCTGCACACCTGTTGCACCCATTATGAGGACCTTCCACCATCCCTGCACTGCGTTCCTGAGTTCGTACACCCCTGTACCCATCATGAGGGACTTCCATTTTCCCTGCACTGAGTTCCTGGGTCTGTACACCTCTGTGCCCATTATGAGGGGTTCCCTGCATCCTTGTGCTGATTTCCCATGCCTGTGTACCTCCTGTGCCCATTATGAGGGGTTTCCACCATCACTTTACTGCGTTTCCAGATCTGTAAGCCCATGTGCCCATCATGAGGGGTTCCCACCATCCCTTCACTGAGTTCCTAGGTCTGAAAAGCTCCTGTGACCATCAAGAGCGGTATCCCTTAGCTGAGGTTCTGGGTCTGTACACCTGTTGTGCCCATTACAGGAACTCCCACCAAGGAAGAAAAAGCAGTGAACTGGTGACAGGGTCATGGACGGCCATGGCTCATTGATGTGTATGGGGAGTGAAGGTTGGCCTGTCTAGTCCAATCAAATAGAAGAGTTACTGTAGCCCAAATTGCTGAAAAAGTTAATGCTGGTTCCCATAGAAAGGTGTCTGAACACACAGTGCAAAGCCACAGACTGGTCAGGTTGCCCATGCTGTCCACCTCCAAATGTGTCGACAATGGGCACATGAGCATCAAAACTGGACAAAGCAAATGCAAGAAAGTGGCCTGGTCTGATGAATCATGTCTTTTACATCATGTGGTTGGCTGGGTGCCTGTGTGTCGCTTACCTGGGGAAGAGATGGCACCAGGATGCACTATGAGAAGGCAAGCCGGTGGAGACAGTTCGATGCTCAGTTTCTGCTGGGAAACATTGGGTCCTGCCATTCATGTGGATGCTACTTATACAAGTACCACCTACCTACACATCATTGCTGTCCAAGTACAAATCTTCATGGAAACAGTATTCCCTGATAGCAGTAGCCTTTTTCGTCAGGATTATGAGCCTGACACACTGCAAAAATGGTTCAAGAATGATTTGAGGAACCCAAGAACGTGTTTGAGGTGTTGACTCCAAATTCTCCCGATTTCAATCCAATCGAGCATCTGTGGGATGTGCTGGAAAAACAAGTCCGATCCATGGGGGCCCCACCTTGCGACTTACAGGGCTTAAAGGATCTACTATTGACAGCTTGGTGTCAGATACCACAGCATACCTTCAGAGGTCTAGTGGAGTCCATGCCTCAACAGGTCAGGGCTTTTTTGGTGGCAAAAGGGGGACGGGGGCCTACTCAATATTAGGCAGGATATCCTAATGTTATGGCTGATCGGATTATGTTATAGATGACAACATGAGTCTGGAGGACAAATATTAGAAATGCTATGAATTTGCGCCTATGTCTTTCATAAGACAAAATAATGTATTCTGCTTATTTTTCTTTATCATTCGCACAGAGCCATTATCAGGTTCAGGTTGTGTTACCTTTATACCACCTCCCATATGTTCTGATCAGTCACATGATATTACTTTATAATGCTGCACATGACATGTGGTATTATACTGTATACGATAAGGCAGGATCATAAAATTAGTTATGTAGCTTGGACAGAGGCTTAGGCGTTACGGGGCAAAAGTCCAGGAAATTATAGTCATATGCGTGGAGAGCAATGTACAAAGTGTTTTCAATGCAGCTAAACACAGTACATAATAAACATAGTACAATATATAAATACATTATAATAAATGTAATACAATCTGCTCTGGGGTATAGAGGGCAACTCAGGATAAGAAGAAGAAATTGAAAGTGAAATGTGATATTTTATTATTTACATATTCAATTATACATTATATAGCTGGGTCAACAACTGGGACCTTTTTTGCTGACCGCTAGTTGGGGAGCCCTGTTGTATAATAAGTCTAAAAATGCTAATAGACCCAAAAAACATAAAGAACATTAGGCGGCCTTGTGGGAAATCCAGGCCTGGACACTGGGGTGTAACTTCAGTAGTAAATATGCAAGGGTGTTCTCCTATATTGTTCAGGATAATCCTTCAAATGGAAACACTGTGTTGGTGTTTCCATTCAGATAACTCCTGTTGCATTGGTCCCGGATTCCCGTCCACCCAAAGCCCAGGACCTCAGACACTGCTCATCCTGAATAGGTCTTTCTTCAGGGTGACCCAGCGACATGAAAAGTGTCAGAGATCCTAGGCTGGTCCTGGATGCCGAGCAGGAGATCACTAATGAACCTGCTAGTGCTCAGTGCTGACCACTTCCATGTTCTTCCTTTTAGTATGCTGGTGCTTAACTACAGATCAGGAACTCTATGTCTCTGCTCTGTAATGATGGACATAAAGGAGCCATCACGGGTCTAATAGGCTTCTGAAGTTTCTTTGCATAGAACCTGTAAGCACAGTATAAAAAAGTAAAATTAAATTAATCATGTATCCTATCCTAAACTTTTCTTACACACTTTTCTTTACCTCTCCCAAACATTGCATCTTGCATAATAACCTCCACTTTCCTATCCTGCACATACTGACTACTGTCATACCCTCCGCACAACTCCCCTGCACATACCGTCCACTGTCATAATCTTTGCACTCATCCTCTGGACATAGACCGCCACACCCTGCGCTGCACGCACCCCTGACCTCCGCACTCTGCGCTGCACGCACCCCTGACCGCCGCACTCTGTGCTGCACGCACCCCTGACCGTCGCACTCTGCGTTCCACGCACCCCTGACCGCCGCACTCTGCATTTTACGCACCCCTGACCACCACACTCTGCGTTCCACGCACCCCTGAGCACCGCACTCTGCGTTCCACGCACCCCTGACCGCTGCACTCTGCGTTCCACGCACCCCTGGCCGTATTATTTTGTATTGCTGAGATCTCTAGTGCTCTATAACTGCTGGTATTCTGCATTACTGTATAATATATTGTTGAGATTTTTAGTCCTCTATAGCTGGTTTTATTATTCTGCATTGCTGTATAATGTATAGCTGAGATTTGTAGTCCCTACACAGTTGACAGGAGTCAGTACCAGAACTACCAGGGTCGCAGCAATTAGGGATGCACCGATACCGATACTAGTATCGATATCTGTGCCGATTCCGAGTATTTGGGCGAGCACTCGTACTTGCCCAAATGCTCTGATGCCTAGCACGAGTACTTCCGGTATCAGGAAGCCGTGCAGCCCGCCATTACACACTGCCCGGTTTCCCGATTGACCGGGAAGCGGCTCCATGCTCTCTCGTCACTTGTGATAAGAGAGCATGAAGTCGACTTCCCGGCCAATCAGGAAGCCGGGCAGCCTGTAATGACGCGACGCCCTGCTTTCTGATTGAAAGGGAAGCTGGCTTCATGCTCCCTCGTCACCTCCCGGCCAATCAGAAAGCAGGGCGTTGCGTCATTACACTGCGTCCGGCTTCCTGATTGGCTGGCCAGACGGCTCCGGCTGGGTACCGGAGGAAGCCCGCTTTCTCGCTGGAGAGGCCCCGGGGGTGACAGGCTGCACTAAGGTAAGAGGGGACTTTCTTGTTAATCGGGAAGCCGGGTGGAGAGTCTTTACACGCCACCTGGCTTCCTGAATGGGACTTCCGTTACTCGGTAATTGGTATCGGCGAGTACCAAAGAAAAATTATCGGTACTCGTACTCGGTACCAAAATACCGGTATCGGTGCATCCCCAGCAGCAATTGCTCTTACGTACAGCAGTGATGAGGGATCCCTCCGCCACAGTGTGCTGTACTTTTCCTTTGGGGGCCCAGACATTTAACCACACACTTCTGGCCCTGAGTCTAACCCATCTGTCTACATACACATACCTTTTTATTGTAATATATAATCATTGCATACCGCATTACTCTCATATTCGTAACCGCATTATACCGCATACTCATTATACTCATATTTGTAATCTTATTTATGAATATACAGGTGAAACTCGAAAAATTATCGTGCAAAAGTTCATTTATTTCACTAATGCAACTTATGTATATATATACATATATATATATATGTATATATATACTTTATTAGTTTTTTTTCCAGTGGCATGATTTAGTGGTGAAAATTATTACCCCCAGTTTTGACTGTGGTATCTTATGTGCCCCCCCTATATATTGTTCCTAGAGTCGCCACTGCTGTCATACCATATATACCCCTCTCCTACACACACTTGCCACTGTCATACCTTATACACACCTCTCTTGCACATACTGACCACTGTCATAATCACTGTACTCTTCTCCTGCACATACAGGCTACTGTCATAACCTCCACACTCCTCACCTGCACATACTGGCCACTGTCATAGCCTCCACACTCCTCTCCTGCACATACTAGCCACTGTTATAGGGCTGCAACAACTAATTGACATAATCGATTATAATCGATTATTGGAAAAGTTGTCAACTTTTTCAATCATCTATTAATCGGCTTCCGATTGGTTGGCCCTGTTCAAGGCTCCACACACGCTGCGCACCACACCTCCTCCCCACCTCACGCTCGCTGCTGCCAGACCCGCCCGGCCGCATCCACACGCCGCACCTCCTCCCCCGCCTCGCACTCACCGCTTGCCCACATCTACGATCGGCACAGCGACGCGGGGAGAAGAAGTAAAGAGGAGCAGGTGTGGGCGGATGACAACCGCCGATAGACAGGCCCGATCTCAGAAACAAGTTGCTGGAAGACTGCTCAGGTAAGCCTGAGCAGTCTGGGATAGTGGGATTAGTATTCCTCTATAGCTGACGGTACATTCTGCTGTACTGTATATTATACAGAGCAATATACCATTAGCTATAGAGGAATACTAATCCCAGAAATACATTTGTATGTATAATGTATTGCTGCGATTTATGTATTCCTATATAGCTGGTGGTATTCTGCATTGCGCTGTATAGAGGACTACAAATCCCAGCAATAATACATTATAAAGTGCAATGCGTAATTCCACCAGCTATATAGGACTACAAAACCCAGCAATAGTACATTATAGCTGGCGGTATACTGCATTGCGCTGTATAATGTACTATTGCTGGGATGTGTTGTACTCCTCTATGGCTGGCGGTATTCTGCATTGCGCTGTATAATGTACTATTGCTGGGATGTGTTGTACTCCTCTATGGCTGGCGGTATTCTGCATTGCGCTGTATAATGTACTATTGCTGGGATGTGTTGTACTCCTCTATGGCTGGCGGTATTCTGCATTGCGCTGTATAATGTACTATTGCTGGGATGTGTTGTACTCCTCTATGGCTGGCGGTATTCTGCATTGCGCTGTATAATGTACTATTGCTGGGTTTTGTAGTCCTCGATAGCCGGTGCTATTCTGCATTTAGTGCTGTATAATTTTACACTTTCCATTTCACTATATTGCACACGCCACACATTTTTTTTTTCTTTTTTACTTCCACCGCTCCAAGCTTGCTCCTGTGATGGACTACAATCTCAATACAAACTAGTAGTCCCATCACTGGAGCCATTTTTTAACATTTTTTTTTTTTTTATCCGATTAACCGATTAAACGAACTTAATAATCGGCTAACTAATCGATTTTGAAAATAATCGTTAGCTGCAGCTACAAATTGTTACCTGTATTTTTATATGTTACTTGCGGGTGGTGGTGGGGGTGCTTATGGTTGTGGTGTTTTGGAGTAGCTAATAAATTATAGTTCATAAGCATTGTTTGGTGTGGTCACGTAATTGGTTCTCTTGTATGTGTGGGGACACCCGTGCACGTTATCGTGACACCACCCGAGTACCCGAGGAGTCCTTTGCCATCATCCCAAGTATAATCCTTTTATTTTGGTCCTACCTTTTTTTACCACTTTCCTGTCACAATTCTCTACAATGATGTTGGGTAGTACTTGGTTTCTGCATTTGCCTGAAGCTTACAACGCCCCTGGTTTAGGGTTCTGTATATGTAGGTTTCTGATTAATTAAGGTATTTATTTATTTTCTTTGTGTGTATTTATTTATTTTTTTCCACTGGTTGACTTTAATGTCTTGTTTCAACTTTGTAACTTTACTATGTAACTTCCTATGTATATTGTGGTGAGGATAGAGCTCATGCAGTTCTGACCCTGCCTCTCTCTGCAACAACAGATCACTCCTATATTGATCTATTGGTAGCTGAGTGGAGCAAGCAATAGATGACTATTAAAAGTGATCTGTTCCTGAAGAGCTGCATGGGGGGTCTGGATGGAGCTCTCCAGCGACCTGCTCCAGACTAGTGATGGGATGAACACACCTGAGTTTGGTTCTAACTTGAACTTTTGAACATGGAAAAAGTTCTAACTGGAACTTAGAACTCAATGTAAGTCTATGGGACCAGAACTCTGAAGATCAAATGTCCCCTTTTTTAAGGCTTATATGCAAGTTATTGGCCATAAAAGGTGTAGGGGGATCCGGGTACTGCCCTTGGCGGACATGAATCAATGGAAAAACACACTTTTAAAAAATACCGTTTTTAAAGGAGCAGTGATTTTAGCATTGCTTAAAGTTAAACAATAAAAATGAAAAAATCCTTTAAATATTGTGTCTGGGGGGTCCCCTTAAACTGACTGTAAGTTTAAGTGGCACATCTGTACGATGTATAGGACCTGCTGCAGCAAAAAGTGACATTTATAAAGAAAACAAATGACATTTCAATTGCCGGTAATTGGTTTACCCTTAATTTTTTAAACAACTGCTTGGGGGGAGGCAGCCTGTATGCAGAGGACACATTTTAGGACACTCAGAACAAGGTTAGAGATTTTTTGGATACATTCTGGTGTCTTTTTTGCAGACGTTAGATGAAAGTAACAAAAGGTGCTTTAGTATTGGGCCTTGACAGTGCTTTCACACTGTAAAGGTGCCCACACACCTTGCGATTATCATACGATAATCACGGGAAATCGTGATTATCGTACGATAATTGGAAGGTGTGTGGAAGGCGTGCGACCGTTTCTACTGTACGGTCGCACGACTTTCGTCTTACGCACATGTTTGAAAACCAGCCGAGAAACGTACGATTGGTAGCGCGCTCGTAAGATAAAAGCGCACACTGCCCGTTCAGCACAGCGGGGGCGGGCTTGCGATTATCGCAACTACGATCTGCCTGTCCAAGATGGGCAGATCGTACGTTTTTTTAATGACCTTACAACCATCGCAAGACAAAAGTCTTGCGATGGTTGTAAGGTGTATGGGCACCAGGGACGTAACTAGAAATCACTGGGCCCCATAGCAAAATTCTGTATGGGGTCCCCCAAACCGCCTCCGAACCCCTGCTCCGCAACCTACCCTCAACCAAACGTCTCCTTCTCTTCAGTTCTGCTCCTGCTGGCTCTGACCTCAGAGTTAAAGAAGAAATTATTCTGTCATTGATTTGCTACACTGCGACTGCCTCGCAGGCAGGACCGGATTAAGAGCATCATGGGCCTGGTGTTGAGGATTTTGGTGGTCCTTTTTATGGAAGTGTCAGCACTCAATGGGGCCCTCTTCCTCCTGTCTAGGCTGTGATTTGTAGTCTCTCTTCAGCTTGGAGTTAGTGGTGGAGTGCCAGGGCACGGTTGCAGCCGTGACCCAGGTAGTTCTGCCACTGACTCCAAGCTGTAGAGGAGCTACAAATCTCAGCATACATGATACAGCAATGCAGAGATCAGCGTTGTAAAGCAGGGTGCAAAGGTCAGTAGCGTAACATAGAGGTCAGTGACCTCTGCACTCTGCGTTACCCTACCCTACGCTAGTGCTGCACATCTCCCAAACCCTGCCAGGCATACCACAAATGCTGAGTGTACTAACAAGTAGGGATACCCCGATATATCGGCCGCAAATTGCACTTTTGGCATAATGCCGAAAGTGCCATTTTTGTGCCGATACATCGGCGCATCCCAGCTTTCTTTCCTCCCCGCTGGGCGCTGCTCTGTGTCCCAGCAGGGAGGAGAGAAACTGTGACAGCCGGCCGAGCGCTGCAGGAGGAGAGTGCTGTGAGCGGCCGGCGTCTCTCCTCCCACACCACTCAGCCTCCTGTCACAGTCCGGCAGAGCGATGTGGGTGCGGAGGCAGCCAGCGCTGTCACAGCAGGCTGGGCTCTCCTCCCTGCTCCACTCGCTCAGCCTCCTGTGACAGCTGTCAGAGAGGAGAGTGAGTGCAAACACTCAGCGATCAGTGATCGCTGAGTGTTTGTACATAATAGAGGACAGAGTATGGTTACTGTATCCTTAATTATGAATGAATGGTAGTAATCACCTCCTGTTCATTCACGGTTGTGGTTATAGTAAACATACTAGGTCTTCATGTTATCAATGAACAGAAACACTCATAGAGGATTCCTGTTCATTGATAACTGGAGCTGCAGAAAAAGAGATTGAGGACTCTGCATCCTCAATCTCTTTTTCCATTTTACCATTTTAAAAGGGAAATATCAGGGGTCTGTTTAGACCCTCCAATATTTCCCCGGAGCCCCTAAAAGTAAAGTTTAAAAAATATATTTAATAAAAAATGAATAAATAAAAATAAATATAAAAACATTAAAAAGTTTATAAAAAAATGTGAAAAAATTAAAATAAAATTTTTTTTCGGTTTCGGCCTGACAAATGTTTTTATTTCGGTACAAGTGTACTGAAAGTACAGAAGCACATCAGGATGGAAATTGACAGCATGGGACAGGGAGAATACTAGGGGGGGATGAAAATTACCTGAAACCACTGAGCATGTGACTCCTTCCCCGTGAGCGCGCTTAGAGCCGGTCCTGCCCGTGAGTGATCGCCGGTGCGACGGCAGCCTTTTTTTAGGTGACATTTCTGTAATTGCCTGCTTATGACCGGGCCCCCCCTGCCCTGGGCCCCATAGCGACAGCGTGGGTCGCTATGGCGGTAGTTACGCCACTGATGGGCACCTTAACCCTTCATTTATTCTTGAGTGCAGGAATGGACCCTTTTCTAACAATTCAAATTATATGCATCTGTCACACACATGTCCCCGGTGACCCCACTGACACACACAAAAAAAAGACAGCGAATATACAGCACAGAAAATAATACTATATACAGTACAGAGTACTGTATATAGCATTAAAGGAGAACTATGGGGTCGGTGTTTTTCCCCATAGTTCTCCTTAGGGTAACGGGAGGACACAAACTAGCGTCCTCCCGTCACCCTAAGCTCAGTATACCGCGAGCTACAGCTTGCGGTATACTGAGATGCCGCACCTGGAGCGGATCCCGACGTAGATGACGGGATCCGCCCAGCTGCGTGAGTGACAGCTGGCTCTGCCTATCTAGAGGCAGAGCCAGCTGTACCCGCCCCCTCCCCCGTCCGTTCCGCCAGTCAGCGCTGGCAGATCGGAGCGGGGAGAGGGGAATCCAGCAGAGAGCCGTGACAGGATCGAGAGGTGAGGGAATCCAGTATGTGTTCCCTCACCTCCCGATCTACTGAGTCGACCTGTGACAGTCTCATTGTCACAGGTCGGCTTAGAACTATGAGGTGAGTGGAAATCACTCATCTCATAGTTCTCCTTTAAGGGCCGATGCACACCTAGGCGACACCCCACCGCACGGCAATCATGCATGATTCCGTGCGGATTCACGTATCCACAGTGAGGAGGACCGCATATACCTTTGTGATCCTCCACCAGAGCCATTCCGTGTCACATTCCCAGGATCCACAAGTAAGTCATTTCTTGTTTCCTGAAATAGAGACTGGCAGTCTCTACAAACAATGTAAGTATATGGTCATTGCGCTCTTGTGCTCCCATTGTAGTTTTTACAGGCATTCTCCTCCTGTGTCTTAGAGCAGCATACTGCACACCCCACACACCACATCTAGCATCCTTCTGAGAGCGCTGTTTACTGTTCTATGATTTTCAAGCCAGGGAAAGAACCGATCACTCCTCCTAATTTGTGTCCAATTTCCCATTAAATACTGACATTAAACTCTTTGCAAACATCATGGATTACAGAATTAGTAACATCCTTCCCCTTTTGATCCTGCCTGACAAAACTGGTTTTATCAAAGGGCGACAAGTTCCTGATGCCACTAGACGCATTATAGATATCATTCAATATGCTGAGAAATTAAAACCACCTATGCCTTTGTTAACATTAGATGCTGAAAAAGCATTTGACAGAATTTATTGGAAGTATATGGAACAGGTACTTGGTAAATTTGGTTTTACGGGACACATTCTCAAAGCCATTAGAGCTCTTTCTTCCTGCCCATCAGCGCAAGTATTTACATCTGGTGTACTTTCTCAACCCTTCATAATAATCAATGGAAACAGGCAGGGCTGTCCCTTATCTCCCCTAATATTTGACTTGTTAATGGAACCTTCGCTGAATAGATTAGGATGGATGAATCTATTTCAGGCCTTCGGATTCAAGATCAGCAACATAAGATCCATCTCTTTGCTGACGATGTAATTTTAATGATAACAAACCCGGTCTCTTCTCTGGCAGCGATCCAATGTGCTATCCAATATTTTGGCCATATCTCTACAAAATCAATGATTCTAAGTCCTTATACTTAATATAGGTGTTAGGTCTGAAGTCCAAGAGTCCTTATTCCTCTCCTTTCCATATACTTGGAATGCTGGTAGCTTAACATATTTAGGAATTACATTGACATCACCTTCCTCCAAATTATTTGAAGAAAACTACCTCCCATTATTGACCTCTATTAGGGAAGATCTTTTGCAGATATCTAAATATGAGTTGTCCTGGATGGGTAGACTGGCAGCATTTAAAATGGTAGTGCTACCTGGTATCCTATATATATTTCGCACCCTACCTATTCCCGTTAAAAAGGCTTTTATTAAAAACTTAAATTCCATCTTACACCACTTCATATGGCAGGGCAAATGAGCATGTTGCTCACATTCTCAGTTAATAAGGAATGGTTCCGATGGAGGTATAGGCATGGTGGATTTGAAGGACTATTACCTTGCTAGTATTTTAGATCAAATGCGATATTGGATAAGACCTCCCTCTTCTACTTTGTGGAGTGGGATTGAACAACATTTAGTCCCCAAGCACAACTTACTTCATTATATATTTGCAAGCATATGGCTACATTTTCTAATACTTCTATTTCATTGACAGTAGATGCCTCAGTAATGGCATGGAGACGTACAGTATATGTTCTGACCTGACACGTCAGGCGATGACTCTTTCTATGCCTCTTTCCCTATGTGAGCTACAGATATCTGACTTGTCAGTGTCAACGTGGACTTCCAGAGGCATCAGATTGATTTCTGACCTATATGTTGATAATACCCTTAAATCTAGGGACGGACCTCCTGCCTACTACCTGGGGGGGCAGTATCCTCCAACACAGTCCCGGCACAGAGAAGGTGGGGCTTGCCAGCCGCCAGATAACAAATCCCATGTGGCATTGCAAGCAGGGCCGGATTTCCCACAAGGCCAACTATGGCCTGGCCTTGGGCAGCAGGGAGTAGAGGGACAGCAGGGGTGTGGAATTCCTACCTCCCGATGCCCGTTCCGGGCACCGGGCAGGTAGTTGTTTTCTACCTTTAGCCCTGTTTTGGGCAAGCAGAGCTAAATGTACAGCAGGGAAGCCGCCACTTGTTCTGTGCAAGTGATCTTGGCGATGTCGCCGAGATCACTTGTATGCAGCCTGCATACAGGGGGACGCATTGAAGAAACTGGCATTGGGGCTGCAGAGAGAGTAAATCCGGCCCTGATTGCAAGATTGTCACACCAACAGGCATGACTCCCAGAGACAGATGTATCATGGAATTTGTAGTTTTACCACAGCTGGAGGGCCAGAGGTTCCCCACCCCTGATCTAGAAGTTTGCAGACTTACTTAATGAAGATGGCCATAGGATGTACTTCCTCAATGCACTGATACTATTTCACTCAGCCCTGTGAATATGCAGTTCCTTATGTCACCACTGTAACTAAGCCTGCCGTCTGAACTTCCCACAATGTAACATGATCATTGCTTGCAGGAAGCAATGCATATGTAGTCTTGAGAAATTGAGATTGCATTATATCAAGCAGCAGGGAAAGAGACACAAAGCACACTGAAAGTGATGGGCACAGGCAAGCACTCACTACATAAAAGGGACTTTTTCAAGTAAGCACTCTGCTGGCTTCAGGTCTCTGAACCCAGTGGTGCGATATTAAAGGTAGGAGAGTCCGGTCATGTGCGACTCCATACTCTAGACTCCATACCTTGACCAGCATTTGTATGAATGGGCTGCAAAAATGCAGGCTGTGGTGTGGAATAACTGTGCAAAGAGTGGATAGTTATATTCACTTCTCCATTATAAATGTCCTTCTAAGTCAGGGGTCCCTCAGCTCTGAAAACATAGGGCCAGCTAAATGTCAGTCAAACTGTTTTGGAGCTAGACTGTGTAGTGAGATTAAAAAAAATCCCCCTACATCAGTGGTCTGTGGTAGCAACCTATTTCAGTGGTTTGTGGGAGTTAAAAATGCCTGTATGTCGGTCAGTAGAAGCAAATCCCCCAGCATCGGTGTCAGTGGGAGTAGTAAAAGCTCTCCTCCAGCATTGGTGTCAGAGGGAGTAGTAAAAGCACACCCCCAGCATTGGTGTCAGTGGGAGTAGTAAAAGTTCTCCTTCAGCATTCCTGTCAGTGGAAATAGTAAAAGCACCCCCCACCCCCCAGCATTGGTGTCAGTGGGCATAATAAGTGGGCCTCAGCATTGGTGTCAGTGGGAGTAATAAGTGAGCCTCAGCACTGGTGTCAGTGGGAGTAATAAATGACTCTTCCAGCATTAGTGTTTAGTGGTTACTTACCTCTGCACAGGCTCTATATCCCCACACCATTTCTTGTTGTGATGTCATTGAGCAGGACTCTGCATTCTAGCATCCAATGAGAAAGTCCTACTTGCAAGGCCTTATCATTAAAAGGGCCAGATAAAGGAAGCCAGTGGGCCATCACAAGCCCATGGACGTTAGTTTTGGGGCTGCTGTCCTAAGTATTACCATGCAGAGCTTGTACAGTATGTGCAATAGGAAATATGGCTGACCTTGTTGTGTTCCACCTATATGTATTATATTGCTGTTTCCTTGTACTGCATTATATTATCTATGATTTGATGACCAGTGACACCTTGGTAGTTTAGTGCCACTACAACATGTATGTTATGTCATTGTATGCATTTGGTACATTCCTTGCTCCCCTTCTTGTTGGTGCTAGTTAGTTTAGTCATAGCTAGACCCTCCCTGTTTTTTGCTGATGTTCCAGTATAAATTAAAATTTTCATTACAGATACTGGGCTTAGAAAGTAATTTTTTCCTACTCTTCAAAAGACTGTAAATACATCCCCTGTGCTGTACATTGTGAAGTAAAATTGTGTTGGATTCAACCTCTGTGTCTTAGTGAAGAGTTATGCTGTTTGTAGATACTATTGAATCAACAAGTGGCCTTACCATTTGAATAGATCGAGCTCTATAGAGGTATATCAATGCATAAAGCAACAGTTGAGACAGAACAGCCCCAATGTACATTTGTATTTACAAACTGCACAGAAACAGGGCTTTCAAAACATAGAGCACTCATTAATAAGATCATTAACATGAATTGATCACATTTACATACACTGTATATATCACTTATAAAGTTTTGCTTTAACATTTGTTTCTGACTTTGGAGGGAATAATGCTGTAAACAGGGTGGGGGGTAGGAAGGTAATGCTGTAATGATGTACTTTGGTTTCATGTTAAAAAAAATATTTGTGTTTGAAAGGGTGATGATATGGTTAAAACCTATTAGTCTGTTTTAAATAGAGTGAATACCTGCAAATGGAGCCAATCACATGAGTATCCAAAATCCTTCTGTGAGACGCATGCGATCTCCTGCGGTACAATTAAATAACAGCATTCACAGCCCGCAGCCATTCGCAAGTTCACACAGCCTTTGCAATGAAGATTAAATTTTCAATGTCCATTTTCATTGGACATTTCAAATAATTAAATTAAATAATAATAGTAATAATCATAATAATTATTATTATGATTATTATTTTAGTATTATTTGTACTAAAACAGACAAAAATGTTTTTTTTAAAACAAATTTTTTTACACATTTAAATTAATTAATTTAAAACAATATTGCACTGTGAGAGTTGAAGCCTTCAAGGTACAGCTTTAATGATCCCTGTCTCTGTCCAAGGCACGGGCACAGAGACAGCCAGTAGGTTTGTTTTGTATATAAACCCATATGATCAGCTTGATTGGCTGCCAGGGATCCAATGAGCATGGTTCCCCATTGCTAGTGAAACTGGAGCAGTCTCTGTACTAGGAGTGCGCATGACAGAACATAAATTAACTTCCCTCAGCATGAGACATTGTCTAAGGAACATTATTGCACATTATGTTGTTAGGAATTAGTTATTAATCTTGAACAAACAGCAAAGATGTGTAGTGATGCCACCATCAGAAGTTCAGGTTTTGTAGCTTAAAACAATATTGCACTGTGAGAGTTGAAGCCTTAAAGTCCCTGTCTCTGTCCAAGGCAGTAGGTTTGTTTTGTAAACAAACTCCTATGATCAGCTTGATTGGCTGCCAGGGATCCTGTGATTTTATATATATATATATAATATAAAAATAATAATTATTATTTTTAAGAGTACATATTTATGCTTTTATGTGTCTGTTTTACGCTCCTGCAACACCTGTCAGTCATTGACTTGACACCATTGTCAATCATTGACTTGATTGACTTGATTGTTACCAGTAATAATATACTGTCACAGAACCAAAGAGAAGACAAGGGGTTAGGGTTCGACAAAACATTGCAGTTAATGGAGAGATGTGAGCTACACAGATGGTATGCGTAAGTTGCTCTTGTATCAGATGTCATGCATCCCATTCATTCTGAGCTTCTCTCTTGATCCGAGCACTTCCACAGTACAGTTTTGTGTAGAAAATCCAGTTTAAAAAAATCTGATTCTATCTACACCCTTGTTACTCCTGGTATTATGGTGACACTCAATGTCAGCTGACGTCACAAGTAAAAATTGTGTATTCTATTTGTCAAACTCCATTAAGGATCATAATTGTCCTGTAGGTGTTTCTCTAGTGGGTGTTTCATCATCTTCCTTGTATGCTCCCCCAGGCGTATATGGTGGTGGCAGCGGCAGCTGTGGAGGGGTCTGGGGGAATTCTGGTGGCACTGTTGGTAGAATGAAATAGTTTTCCATCACCTCCGGCTGAAAATATAAGGAAACATATATGTCATACCATTGTGTAATGTGATGAACAAACGCACACTATACGAATAACACCTCATCTGTACTCTATGTGTGAAAATATTCCTGAACAAATGCAGCTCACAGGGAAATGCAGAATCACAGGGAATCACAGGGAAACTCCGGCCCCCCAGCTGTGGTGCAACTACAAATCCCATGAGCCATTGCATTGCATCCACAGGCATTACTCCCGGAGGCAGATGCCTGGTTGGATTTGTAGCTTCACCGCAGCTGGAGGGCCTAAGTTTGCCTACCCTTGTCCTAAAAGTTTCTACGCTGAGGAGCCAAGGCAAATAAGTCATTGCCATATTTCCAGGAATCCTCGTAATGACCCTTGGACACAGCCCATTGCCATGTCGTGATTTCCATAGGTCTCTTACCGGGGTTGTTTCTCTCGGTAGACACCACAGCACATAGGACCCGATGACAGTGGCAGATGCACATAGACACAGCAGCACTATGTTTGCACTAATGAGGATGTAGTTGATATCGAAGGCATTTAGCTGTGCAAATGAGACAAAATGAGAAGACAATAAAATAGAGCAAAACCTCCAAATAATAAATTAACTTATCATACGTTAGTGCACATTCGCATTTTGAGGCTGATTCATGTATGAATATTGGGTGTTAAAGTGGGTTTTTAAGTGTGAATTGAGACGTCTCACATGATCTGCTGGAAGCTATAGCTACTAAGATGCAAAATGGAGTCTTTATGTAGGTTTGAGAAGAGCTTCAGTGGCCCAGAGGGTGAATCTGTGGTGGATCTTCTCTCTGTTCTCCAACACAAATCCTCTGTTGGCATAAGGGCCAGATTTACTCTCTCTGCTGCCCCAAGGACAGGTCCCTCAATGCTTATTTTTTTCCTGTAGTCAACGACCTTTAACCACCACAGCATCTGGTATTCTCAATGCAGGGCCGACCACACAGCCAAGTCATATTCCACCGTTTGTGTTTGGCTACTAACACTGTCAGCTGACACACATGTCTCATCCAATACTATAGCTTGTAACCAGTCTACATCTACTTTAATACTTTAACATCAACTACTAGTATTGCACTTAATTGTCAAAAATCATCAGCTATCGTGATTTATGGAGCAAACAACCAATCAGCATCCAGCAGCACCACAAGAAATTAATCCATCACAGCAACTAGTAGCCAATCTACAAGACTTGCAACGGCTCTAATAATCTCAAATCTGGCAGAATCTGTGATGAGAAATGGATAGTTCGCAGAACGCAGTACAGGAGCATCCTCCATTACCCAGGCAACCTGGTGGAGCAGTGAGGAGTGGAGTCGAGACTGCTCAGAGATCAGAGCAGCCTCCCAACAATGCATGTGGGTGCAGAGCTGAATGCTGGGAAGGGCAGGGAGGCAATACCTCATTGGTTGGTTGCTAGGACCACCCAGCATCCTAGCAACCAACCAATGAGGTGTTGCCTTCCCAGCATTCAACCTGCTGTCATCATTTAACCCATTGGCTGCTGGTGTTTGGTTGCTCGGATGCCAGGTGGTACTAGCAACTAACAAGCACCAGTGGGGGTTGAATAATAACAGCAGCAGTCTGCTGTCTCTGCTGCTCCCTAGGTCAGTGAACTTTCACTGGCCCATGGAGTGGCGCCCCCCCCCCCTTTAAGTGGCGCACAGGGCATGTACCATACCTTGGGTACCCCACAGCTGAGAAGTCTTCTGCTGAAATCTGTAGGAAAACAGATGCTTCTGAGAGTGTATCCTGAGCCCCTCACTGATTCTTCTTTAGTAAAGATATGGGGGACCCAGGAGTTTGACACTCCAGCAGTCTCCATTGAAGTGTAGATTCCAGCAGATAATTTTTCAGGATCACAGTGTCATTGCAACACAGGCAGCAGGAAAGGTGAATACTTACTGATTTCTATGGCTGGATTTTAAGTATTTACTATAGCAGCAGAGTCGCTTTAAATATTAAATGGGGAGTGTTCTATTTAGATTGTATATGCAGTCCAAGCTGAGCAAGTTGGCCTATTCAGCAAGGGCATGTGTCTTATTGGTTAGCAAAATGTAAATCTTTTAAAAACTTTTTAAAGGGAAGAAAAAGAAGAGGACCCCGGGCTTCACATGACCGGCATTAAGATAAGTAGTTGGCCCAGAGTTGGGCTTTAATTTAAACAATATAATATTAATAATCATAGTAATAATAATATATGCTTGGTGAAAACACACTATACCTTTCCTTTTGACAGCTACCTGTCAACATTTATGATTGAAAGCCGATGGGATGGGCTCCCAATCATGTGACTGGTAATCATAGTCGAGCAAAACAAAACAAACGACAAACGCACTCAACAATTTGTTACCAGTTATACAGTAAGGTGCACACGAAATGGGCTAGTAATCATAGTCATCGCATGCTCAGGAAGCCTATCTACACCTTCCGTTGTTCAAACCTCTTTAAAAACCCTGAGCTATATTTTTGTTGGTTACTGGTCAGGGGGTCTCTGCAAAAGAGGAGGACCCACATTTGGCAGGAGCTGTTCTAGACTGAGCATAGGCAAAAGAGGTGGTTGTCTTTAAAACTTCAGCAGGAGGGGAATGCAAAAAAGGGCAACCTATGCGGCTGAAGTAGTTCACAGTTCATTGGAGAAGGGGCATCATTTGGCCTTTTCACTTTTGGGGCTAAACGACCTTGTCCCTCCACTGGGCAGGAGACCACATGACCATTGTTGTGATACAACGCCACACATGACTCATTCGCTCCCATTATGGATCTCTATAGATTCAGTTAAAGGAAAACTGTACTGAGAAAATATGGAAGCTGCCAATACTGACTCTTCATGAGATTGATGGATGCCTGACTGTCATGCTGATCCAGTGGCTTTAATATTTTCTGAGCACCTAAAGTGTACAAGTCAGGAGTTCTGACTTTCTAGTCTACACACTTTCCTGAGTCAGTGACTTAGAAAGTATTGAAGCCAGAGATGGCCAGACAATGGGTATTCTCAGAGTCATCAATGCCAGGCCCCTACTTTTTCTCAGTACAGGTTGCTTCAAAAGTACTCTGACCTCTGACCAATATTTTTTATTTGTTTTGGACAGAGTGGGTAAGGGCTAGAAAAGCACATAGTTAGAAAGCCTTTAATGCTATATTTAAAAGACCAAAAGGGAGCAAATAAGAGAAGTTCATTGTCAGGGCTTAAATACACCTGAAGAAACACATTGGCTGGATCTCTACTTTTAAGCTGCCCATAGACCTTACGAATATTGTCCGATTTTCGTATGTGACCGCGTTTTCGTCCGATATTCGTAAGGTTGATGGGCAGTGTACAACCGCAAATACTGTACAATCGATCGACTTTTGACTAACCAGCAGGTTAGAAAACGTTGGTCGATCGTACGCTTTTCGCAAAGGTTGGTGGCGTTTCCGTACGTCACATTTCGTACAATTTACAATGCTCATGCTCAGGCGAAAATACTTGTGGTCGATTACCGCAATTCATCCAGGTGCTTTCTTTTAGTTACTGCTGATTCAACCTTGCGATAATTGGGGCAGGATGGGGCCGCCATACTAAAATCGTACGACGGATCGATCATCGGACGAAAAGTTTTGTCCGATGATCGCAAGGTGTATGGGCAGCTTAAGACTCAGGGAGTTTGTTACAGATGAAAATACCCACTGTGGGACAGATTAAGACAGAAGATACTGGTAGATTATCTATTACAGCTTTTAGTAAAATGGAGTTTTAATACATTGGAAGTTGGGCTTCATTTATAGCAATTTTTAATAGTATTTTTTAAAGGGTCAATTTATAACATAGAGCTGATCTGCATTTTACGGCCCATTTATAAAACGCAGGCCACTGCATGTAGTCTACTATCTGTTACTGCAGACATTACTCTGGGGAGCTCCCCAACACATTTTTTTCCAACAACCCTCCACCCCACCACCACCGCATTCTCCTTAATATGGAATCTCAAAGCCACTAAGCACTAAGAACATTTGCAATGTCCATTTCTGTATAACTTACTATTAAAGCAGATATATGGCAGCGATCCGGACATACCGTTGCTTTATAAATTAAGCTCTAGTGTCAAAAAAATCTGCACAAAAATGGTTATACAATATATATATATATTTTTTTTAAAGATGTAAAACTTACCCTTATTCTGCTGTTACATGCTGGATTTCCATAAACCTTGCAGAGTTTATTGACATCTCTGGCATTAAATATCAATCCCATAGAACTGAGAAGTATTGATAAGATGTCAAACACTAATGAAGTTTTGACCTAAGGGAATAAACAGGTTAATATTATTGGGGTAACCACAGATATGAAGGCTGCACATGCTGCTTAAAGTGGAAATAAAAAACAAAAGGCCTGGAATATTTGTCTTTCTAGGGGTAAATGGTGTTTTAATCAGATAATTTTTATTAAGACTTTTTTTTCTTTCATTTTTGTAAATACAATGCACAAACATAAAAAAAGAAACAGATTACAAAGGTGTAAGAAGAACAGTTCAAAAACAAACAATACAGATTTCACTGATCAGCCAAGACAAAGTTTTCCAATCGCCAGTCCAAAGAATAAAATGATATACTAAGTAAGCAGCTAACATTTACCTCCTCATCAAGACTTCACCATAACAGTACAGGGAGAAGAAAAAATAAGCATGACCCAGGGAAGCAAAATTGGCATTTAGGGGCTGAAAACATAATCAAAGGGGTTATAGGCAGAATCTACTAATCCAATATAAGAGAAGTCCAATGCCCCAGCCATCTGCCCCAAATTGCTAAATACTTATACAAATTGCCCCTACGCTGGAAAGTAAGTTTCTCCAAGGCTATTCACTGGTCCAGTTCCTCCATCTGCATATTCACTGCAGGGGCATCCATTTGAGTACAATGACCCTGTGTGCTGCGAATAGACCCCTAGATACAGCAGTCAGAGTAAAATTGTCCCATTGAGAAAAGTCATAGGGGTCTATTCACGAAGCTGCCGAGGGCAGCCGAGTGAATGACCAATCTGAAGTGAAGTGAGCCGAACACTGTTCGGCTATTCACTTCAGGCTGGTACGGCTAATTTCAGCCGTACATCGGCTGAAATCAGCCGTACATCGGCTTGCTTTGTGTGGCTTCGGGTCGGCCGAACATGCTGAGCATGTTCGGCCGACCCGAAGTGCAGAAGGAGTTCGACTCAGCCACCCAGAGACTACAAATACACAACAAGTCCTACAAGTGGACTAGAAAGACAGAGCATATTACTTTCACAACTTCACTCCACTACCGAACCAATTTGGGACAGAGGAGAGGTTCCATCTCACATTTGGGACATTTAGAGTCACTTCTGAAACCTATCTAGAAAAGAAACTCCTGAGATCCGTAGGCTTTATGGAGAATAAACAGTTGAGTCAGCCTATGAGAGGCAGAAAGAGAGGAAATGCCAATAGAACGCAGAGCCCATTCTTCCTCTACAATCTGACCTATATCCAGTTCCCAAACAATATTACATTTCAAATAAAAAAGATAAAATCTAAGATAAAATGTAAGATAAAATCAGCTCTGCCAGCACAGAGTCCTGGAGTGTAAGGGAAAGAAGCAGAATTCTAACAAAGAGAAAAATATATTTTAAGGCATTTCAATGCATAAATCAACCACAAAATAGGAGGAGGGCAGTACAGGACAAAAGAGAGATAAATGGTGTGAGACTTTCATCATGTACATGGTCAGACAAATACTCACCCGATAGCGGGTAGTCGTAGCTTTTGAAGCTATCAGCAGGCACCCTGTTATAATGTACTGTAAAAACAATTAACACAACAAATATTAAAACATATTATCAAATGATTTAATATTGATCTTAGTGGGAAATAAGACAATGGAATAGTCACATTGTGTGGCCTCATGAAGAGACCACACTGGTTCCAAAACGTTGTGATATCATGTTTACCTAACGTCAATAAAGGACAGATTGATAATGTGGACCTCCGTGTGCTGGTGACCTCATTACCTCTATTACCTAATAAATAGGTACACTGGGCTGTTTAATGCAATGCACGTCAGCACATGGACAACATGTGCATGGAGCACAAAACATTATAGTGTGAATGGGCCCTAAACAAACAGCATTGCAACTTAAACAGGCTCTAAAGATTCCTATCTGTACCTCTAACTACCTTCCAAGGTAACTAATTTAATTCCATTTGTGTGTTTTTATTAGCGACGCATTGATACCGATACGAGTATCGGTATCGGTGCCGATATCGAGTACTTGTTTTCGCCCAAATGCTACTGATGCCTAGCCCGATACCGGAACTTCAAGAAACCGGGCAGTGAGTCATTACACGCTGCCCAGGTTCCTGATTGGCCAGGAAGCCGACTCCATGCTCACTCAACACCAGGCTTCCCGGCCAATCAGGAAGCCGTGAGAAGCTGGTGAAGCAGATCTCTGCATCATCAGCTTCTCTGGGGGTCCCTAGGTGACATTAGGGTTCTTAGAGACCTCTGATGTCTCCAAAAAAAAGGACCTGTTATGTGAATTGGCTATCACAGGGGATTTCTTACTCCCCTATGCGATAGCAATAAAGTTAAGTGTAAAAAAAAAAGTTTAAAAGAAAGGAAAGCATAAAAAAGTAAAGAAGCTATAAAAAATTGTGACAAATAAAAAAAAAATTAAATCAACAAAAAATTTTTTTTAAGTCCCCCGCCCCCCCCATACACACACGCGTCGGAGCACCTAAGTGCGAAAAACAACAATTGTGCTGCACATGTTACATATCGCCTCGAACATCGCAGTGAGAGCAATACTGCAATTTTTCTGCCAACATACGCATGCAAATTAATTACTGATAACACTAAACTGATGAGCAGAAAAGCTTTTAAAGCGTCACCTATGGCCATTTTTGGGTGTGGTCGTTTTGTGCGATTTTGCGGGCGCGCACAATTCTAAAGCTTGACATGTTTGATGACATGTTACCCAACGTGACCACGTCTTTTATATTTTACCAAAAAATTGGGGTCATAATAAATGTTTCATAACATTTAATAGGAAAACAGTTTTTTTTTACAAAATGTAGGGTACTTTTTCATTATATAGTAAAAAATAAAACCCCCAGTGGTGATCAAATACCACCAAAAGAAAGCTCTATCAGTCCCCAAAAAATGGTATTAAATTAATTTCAGTAAATCATTGGAATCAGGTGTTCCAATCACCTCCATGGCCACAGGTGTATAAAATGAAGCACCTAGGCATGCAGACGCTTCTACAAACATGTGTGAAAGAATGGGTCGCTCTCAGGAGCTCAGTGAATTCAAGCGTGGTACCGTTATAGGTTGCCCCCTGTGCAATAAGTCCATCCGTGAAATTTCCTTGCTACTAAATATTTCACGGTCACCTGTTAGTGGTATTATAACAAAGTGGAAGCAACTGGGAACAACAACAACTCAGCCATGAAGTGGTAGGCCACATAAAATGACAGAGTGGGGTCAGCACATGCTGAAGCACACAGCGCGCAGAAGTCGCCAACTGTCTGCAGAGTCAATAGCTACAGACCTCCAAACTTCATGTGGCCTTCAGATTGGCACAACAACAGTGCGTAGAGAGCTTCATGGAATGGGTTTCCATGGCCGAGCAGCTGCATCCAAGCCTTACATCACCAAGTGCAATGCAAAGTGTCGGATGCTGTGGTGTAAAGCTCAGAGTAGTGGAGATGTGTTCTCTGGAGTGGCGAATAATGCTTCTCTGTCTGGCAATCCGACGGACGTGTCTGAGTTTGCCAGTTTCCAGGAGAAGGTACTTGCCTGACTGTATTGTGCCAAGTGTAAAGTTTGGTGGATGGGGGATTAGGGTGTGGGGTTATTTTTCAGGGGTTGGGCTTGGCCCCTTAGTTCCAGTGAAGGGAACGCTTAACTACCTTCCATCCATGGTCGTTCGTGAACGGCCGGACGGAAGTCTGCTAGGAGCGGGAGGGCGTCTTAAGACGTCCTGCCCCTCCCTCTTCTCGTGTGCGGCACTCAGTGCGCATACGAGAGGGAAAACTGTAAGCATGTAAACAGCCAGCGATGGCTGTTTACATACAAGCGATCAGGCGTCTCTAGAGACGCCCGATTGCTTGCAGGAGCTGCGGGTGTGCGCCACCCCCCCCTCCCCCCGTACCTTTGTCTGCTCGTCGCCGCTGCCGGTCCGTGATCCGATGTGGTCGGTGCGGCTGGGACCGGCACAGCGACGCTCTAACAGCAGATCAAAGGGAGATCATTACTTGATCATCCCTTTGATATCTCTTCCTGTCCCCGAATGCAGGAAGTGATGTATATTACATCACTTCCTGCATTCAGTGTCACTCTCCGGTGCAGAACACTGGAGAGAAGCTGATGAAGCAGATCTCTGCTTCATCAGCTTCTAGGGGGTCCTTACGTGACATCAGAGGTCTTGGAGACCCCTGATGTCTCCATAAAGAGGACCTGTTTGGTGAATTGGCTATTACATAGGGGATTCCTTAGTCCCCTATGTTATAGCAATAAAGTTAAGTCTAAAAAAAAAAGTTTTAAAAAAA
>NW_017307148.1:274965-276222 GCF_000935625.1 Nanorana parkeri
TAGGTGACATCAGAGGTCTTGGAGACCCCTGATGTCTCCATAAAGAGGACCTGTTTGGTGAATTGGCTATTACATAGGGGATTCCTTAGTCCCCTATGTTATAGCAATAAAGTTAAGTCTAAAAAAAAAAGTTTTAAAAAAATTACAGCATTAAAAAAAATAAAGAAGCTAAAAAAAATATTCACAAATAATAATTAAACAAAATAACACAAAAAATGTTTTAAAGTCCCCCGCCCCCCCACATACACACGCAAACATGCGTCGGGTGCGCCTATGTACAAAAACGACGATTGCGCCCATTATGCAGCACATGTTACATATCGCCGCGAACGTCGCAGTGAGAACAATAATTCTAGGGCCATCAATCACTGATGACACTAAACTGATGAGCGGTAAATACGTTTAAAGTGTCGCCTATGGCCAATTTTGGTTGCGGGAAGTTTTCTGCGATTTCGCGGGCGCGCGCAATTTTAAAGGTTGATGTGTTTAGTGTATATTTAACCGACGTGACCCCGTCTTTTATATTATACCAAATTGGGGTGAAAATAAATGTTTCATAACATTTTATAGGGAAACATGTTTTTTTTTCAAAATTTTGGGTACTTTTTTTGTTATATAATATAGTAAAAAATAAAAACCCCAGTGGTGATTAAATACCACTAAAAGAAAGCTCTATCTGTCCCCAAAAAATGGTATGAAATTCATTTCAGTGCAGTGTTGCATGACGGAATAAACATCAGTCAAAGTACCGCAGTGCTGAATACTTGGCCTGGCCAAGAAGGGGGTGAAACACCATGGCCTTTAAGTGGCTAAAACATCAGCATTCCAAGACATTTTGGACAATTTCATGCTCCCAACTTTGTGGGAACAGTTTGGGGATGGCCCCTTCCTGTTCCAACATGACTGCGCACCAGTGCACAAAGCAAGGTCCATAAAGACATGGATGAGAAAGTTTGGGGTGGAGGAACTTGACTGGCCTGCACAGAGTCCTGACCTCAACCCGATAGAACACCTTTGGGATGAATAAGAGCGGAGACTGCGAGCCAGGCCTTCTTGTCCAACATCAGTACCTGACCTCACAAATGGTCAAACATTCCCATAGACACACTCCTAAACCGTGTGAACAGCCTTCCCAGAAGAGTTGAAGCTGTTATAGCGGCAAAGGGTGGGCCAATTCAATATTGAACCCTACGGACAAAGACTGGGATGCCATTAAAGTTAATGTGCGTGTAAAGGCAGGCGTCCCAATACTTTTGG
>NW_017307148.1:277219-286719 GCF_000935625.1 Nanorana parkeri
ACACACATATGCAATATATCATATTTATCCTGACCATATCAAAGAAAAATATATACAAATGTTTGCAAAACCGATGCACATACCCTTTAAACATTCGCATGACCCAACCTTTTTTATATCCTTACACTTGACAGACAGCAATATAATACTTACACACACTGACGTCCAGTATGGTATTCCATATAATAGTGTTTCAGAGTAACTCCGCATTTCGTTAAATGCCAACATGGTGCCCACCGCGACATGTACAAAGGCGCACACAATCAGCAGCACCTGAGACAAAACCACATGTACATTAATCAGCTCTGTAAGTCCTAGTCTGCTAAACAGTGCTTAACATTCTTTCCAATACATTTTACCTACAGTGCTGTCTCTATGCAAACACAATTTTTTGAAAATATGTTTCAGCAATTTTTTTTTTTTTACCTTCAAAAAAATTAACTCTAAGTAGATATGTAAAAACGTAATACATATTTATTATAAAACCTAATGTATTTTACATGCTAGAGGTGTAAATGCCTGCATTTGTCTTGGTTTTGACCTACTGTAATTCTCTATACAGTAGAACTCAGAATAGGACAGGGAGGGGCAGTACATAGATCCAAACAGGTGTGCTGCATGCAAATATGATGACAAGGAACATGCTGATTGGAGGAGAGAGCAGCCTGGTGAGCACTGAGCTCCTAGTCTGCTGCTACTCCTTCCCTGTCCTATCATAGACTATGGGCAGGGAGGTGACCAGGCTGTGCTGAGCAGGGCTGCCATCAGGGGGGTACGGCCAATACTAATGTGAGGGGCCCAGGCGGCTGGGGGGGACAGGCTCCGACCGAGCAATTTTTACTATAAATTAGTATGTACATGGAAGTTGGTATGGTCCCGGGCCCCCGTACAATTGGTGTGGTCCCGTACGTGCAGGAAGGTTTGTTTTTTTTCAAAGCGCGGAGCGAGGCAGGCAGGAGAGGAGCACAACTGCTGGACAGTAAAGGTAAGTTTTTTTAAAGCAGCTGCAGAACAAAGAGGACAGCCAGGGCCGCCCTAAGGGGGGGTACGGCCGATATTCAAGTAAGGGGCCCGGGAAACTTACCTGGGCATTGGGTGATGGCCGTACAAGTGACTGGAGGTGGCCGGGCCCCCGCAGCACCGGAGAAAGCCGGGGGCCCGCACACTCCACATCCTCACCTCGGGTGCTCTGTACGGGCCTCCGGTGTCCCCCCTGTGTCTACTGCACATTTGGTTTTTAAAGATGGCCGCCGCGAGTAGTAGTTTTAACCACTTCCCGTGGTTCACCTAAATGTATGTCCTCCGCTGGAAGTGGTTATACCAAGGTCATGGCTGCTCCTGCAGCCGTGTTCTTGGTACTGTTTTAGGGCCTGTCCACACCACTTGCAGTGCGTTCCGTCCCGATTTTGCCGAGCAGGAGGGGGCATGGCAGACCATTGAAATGAATGGTGCCCTAGCCACGCCCTCCGGCCACAATGCAATCACCCGCACGGGATCGCAGGGTACATTGTGCCTGCGGTCCGGTGCAGTCAAAATGCTGCAAGCACTATTTTAACCGCACCAGACCGCAGGCACAATGTGCCCTGCGATCCTGTGCGGGCGATCACATTCCGGCAGGAGGGTGTGGCTACGGCGCCAATCACTGCAATGGCCCCTGGCAACTGCAAGTGGTGTGAACAGGCCCTTAAACAGTAGACGATGGTGTCTCTATAGGCGCTGGATCCAGGGCCGTCTTTAACGCGGGTCAAAGAGGGCGCTTGCCCTGGGCCCATTCATGGCTGTGGGGCCCAAAGCAGCTGCCCCTTGAGCCCGCTGCCAGCAGAAACTTGCCGATCGGATCGCCCACGTGGCGCAGGGATCGGCAAGGTGTCCGTACCGCCGCGGTCGTACCGTAGAATCAGCACAGGAAAAAAAACCTTCCTGCACGTGGGCCGGAAGGTACCAAAACATCAAATTAGATGGGGGGGTTGGGACGTACCAACTGTTCCGTACGACTCGTACGGAACAGTTGGTACGTCCCAAACCCCCCATCCAATGTGATGTTTTGGTACCTTCCTGCCCACATGCAGGAAGGGGTTTTTTTCCTCAGGGGCAGCCGCGGAGCTCTCACAGCTGGAGGCTGAGCGGCAGAGCCTGTGTGTAGTCAAGTCACTGCACTGGTAAGGTAAGCCAGCAATGATCTGGAGCTGGGGGGAAGGGAACAGCAGCAGCTGCTGAGTGAGATGAGTCTGGGGCTGGCTGGGGGGATAGCAGCAATTGAGGCTTGGTGTCTGGCCTGGGGCTGGGGGGGACAGCACAGCAGCTTAGTTTATATGGCCGACGGGGGGGGGGGGGCTTTCTGCAGAGATCACCACAGTAAAAGCAAGCAGCTGGCCTGGTGTCCAAGACTGAATAGGGGCCCGACCCTGGGGTGAGGGTAGGGCAAGCCTTTGCAGAGGACAGCAGCTGTTCTCTGCAAAGGCTTCCCTCGCCCTCACCCCAGCGTCGGACCCCTATTCAGCCTTTGGCACCACCTGCTTGCTGCTACTGTGCTGATTCTGCACCAGCACAGTAGCAGCAAGCAGCTGGTGCCCAAGGCTGAATAATAGGGGCTCGACGCTGAGGTGGGGAGCCTTTGCAGAGGACAGCACTTTAGCATCGGGCCCCTATTATTCATAGGGGCCCGACGCCCCTATGAATAATAGGGGCGCCTTGTTTGCCCTGTCGGAACAGCACATCACCTCGCTCGCAGTCAGGTAACGTTGTGAGCTCTCAGCCCTGCCGCTGTCAAACTGAGACTCTCAGTTTGACAGTGACAGGGCTGAGCGCTCATACGTTTCCTCGATCGTCTGTACGGTCCATTCACTCGGTCTTCTGGAGCTCTGCCCACCAGCCAATGAGAAGAGACCTCACCCCTCCCATCCACCACACGAGGATCTCTGGCTGGGAGTTTGGAGTTTATCTTCAGCAACAGATGAAGACTATGTCGGCACCGGCTGGTCCTGCCAGCTCCTGCCCCGAAGACACAGCCAGCACAGTACTGGTGAGTGGCGGCCTGGAGAGCGCTGTGGAGAGCGCTGGTTTAACCAGGGCCCTGTGGGGTCTCACTAGGGCTCTGTGGGGTTTTACCAGGCTTTGTGTGGTCTAACCAGTCCCCACAGAGCCCTGGTGAGCCCTCACAGAGCCCTGGTTAAACCAGGGCTTTGTATGTTCTCACCAGGGCTCTGTGGGGTTTACCAGGACTGGTGAGACCCCACAGAGCCCTGGTGAGACCCCACAGAGCCCTAGGGGTCTAGCCAGGCTGGTGAGACCCCACATAGTCCTGGTGAGACCCTACAGAACCCTGGTGCTGGTGAGACCCTACAGAGCCATGGTTTAACCAGGGCTTTGTGGGGTCTCACCAGGGCTCTGAGGGGTCTAACCAGGCTGGTGAGACCCCACATAGTCCTGGTGAGACCCTACAGAACCCTGGTGCTGGTGAGACCCTACAGAGGCCTGGTTCAACCAGGCCTCTGTGGGGTCTAACCAGGGCTCTGTAGGGTCTCGCAGCCCTAGTTAAACCCCACAGAGCCCTGTTGGAACCCTACTAAGCCCTGGTGAGACCCTAGAGAGCCCTGGTTTAACCAGGGCTCTGTGGGGTTTTACCAGGCTCTGTGGTGTCTAACCAGTCCCCACAGAGCCCTGGTGAGACCCCACAGAGCCCTGGTTATACCAGGGCTTTGTATGGTCTTACCAGGGCTCTGTGGGGTTTCACCAGGACTGGTGAGACCCCACAGAGCCCTGGTGAGACCCCACAGAGCCCTAGTTTAACGAGGGCTCTTTGGGGGTCTCACCAGGGCTCTGAGGGGTCTCACCAGGCTGGTGAGACCCCACAGAGCCCTGGTGAGACCCTACAGAGCCCTGGTTTATTCAGGGCTCTGTGAGGTCTCACCAGGACTCTTTGGGGGTCTCACCAGCCTGGTTAAACCCCACAGAGACCTGGTGAGACCCCACAGGCCTGAGTGGGGCCTCATGTTTAGGTTTCGCCTAAGGCCTTGCAAACTCTAGAGCAGGAGTACCAAGCAGCTGGTGCCCAAGGTTGAAGAAGGGCCTGACGCTGGGGTAGGGGAAGCTATGTGGTGAGACCCCACATAGCCCTGGTAGGGGAAATGGCACTTTCGGCATTATGCCAAAAGTGGCATTTACGGCCGATATGTTTCGGCGGCCGATATATCGGTGCATCCCTAATATAAACGGCTGAGCTTGCAATCGGTTTGAAATCCTACAGTCAAAGTTTTTTTAAGAGAAGTCTATGATCTATGTGTGCTGTTTTTTTTTCTTCTGGGTGTTGGGGAGGTGAGAGAAATTCCTGGGGGGGAGGGCCCAAGAAAATTGTTTGCCCAGGGTCCGATCAGTATTAAAGACGGGCCTGGCTGGATCGCTTGTATGGTGCAGCCGCCGGTGCCGCTGTCAGCTTCCCGGGCTCATCTGTCCCTCGTGTGAGGCCTCCCGGTCTCAAACAAGGGACAGATGAGCCCGGGACTGGCGTGGAGGGTCTCCCCTGAGAGATCGGAGGAAGTGCTGTGCATCTCGGCTTCATCAGCTTCTTTGGGGTCCCTAGGTAATATTAGAGGTCTGAAAGGGGACCTGTCACATCATATTTGCTATTACATAGGGGACTTGTTATCCCCCTATGTGATAGCAATAAAGCTGAGTGTAAAAAATACAAAACAAATTGTAATAATTAAAGTAACATAAAAAAAAAATTTAACCACTTGAAGTCCGCTGTGTTACACCCCTTTCCTGTCCAGGCCATTTTTCAGTATTCAGCGCTACGGTACTTTGAATGACATTTATTCCATCATGCAACGCTGTACTGAAATGAATTTTATACCATTTGTTGGGGACAGATAGAACTTTCTTTTGGTGGTATTTAATCACCTCTGGGGGTATTTATTTTTTACTATAGTAAGGAAAAATGACTGAAAATTAAAAAAAAACTGTTCCCCCTATATTAAATTATAAAACATTTATTATTACCCAATTTTTTGGTAAAATATAAAAGACGGGGTCACGTCGGGTAAAAAGACACCAAACATGTTAAGCCTCAAAATTGTGCGTGCGTGCGAAACCTCAAAAAACTACAATACCCAAAATTGGCCATAGGCGACGCTTTAAAAGCTTTTACCGCTCATCAGTTTAGTGTCATCAGTGATTGATGGCCCTGGAATTATTGCGCTCACTCACTTGCAGCCTGCAAAGCCCACCACAGATCCTGCACAGCCCCCCTGAGATTTTGCAGACTGCAGGGTCTCAGGGGGTCTCTGCAGGATCTGGGGGGCTTTGCAGGATCCATAGGGGGCTCTGCAGCCTGCAAAGCCCACCACAGATCCTGCACAGCCCCCCTTATTTCTGGCAGACTGCAGGGTCTAAGGGGGTCTCTGAAGGATCTGGGGGGGCTCTACAGGATCCTTAGGGGGCTCTGCAGCCTGCAAAGCCCACCACAGATCCTGCACAGCCCCCCTGCGATCTGGCAGACTGCAGGGTCTCAGGGGGCCTCTGCAGGATCTGGGGGAGCTTTGCAGGATCCGTAGGGGGCTCTGCAGCCTGCAAAGCCCACCACAGATACTGCATAGCCCCCCCTTATATCTGGCAGACTGCAGGGTCTCAGGGGGCCTCTGCAGGATCGGGGGGGCTTTGCAGGATCCGTAGGGGGCTCTGCAGCCTGAAAAGCCCACCACAGATACTGCATATCCCCCCTGAGATCCTGCAGACTTCAGGGTCTCAGCAGGATCTTTGGGGGGCTTTGCAGGGTCCGTAGGGGTCTCTGCAGGATCTGTGGGGGGCTTTGCAGGATCAGTAGGGGTCTCTGCAGCCTGCAAAGCCCACTACAGATCGTGCACAGCCCCCCTGAGATCCAGCAGACTGCAGGGTCTCAGGGGGTCTCTGCAGGATCTGTGGGGGGCTTTGCAGGATCCGTAGGGGGCTCTGCAGCCTGCAAAGCCCACCACAGATCGTGCACAGCCCCCCTGAGATCCAGCAGACTGGAGGGTCCCAGGGGGTCTCTGCAGGATCTATGGGGGGCTTTGCAGGATCTGTGGTGGGCTCTGCGGGTCTATGGTGGGCAAAGCCCATTACAGATCCTGCACAGCCCCCCTGAGACCCTGCAGACTGCAGGGCCTCAGGGGGTCTGTGCAGGATCTGTGGGGGTTCTGCAGGGTCTCAGGGGGGCTGTGCAGGATCTGTGGTCGGCTCTGCCCACCATAGACCTCGCAGAGCTCACGACGGATCTTGCACAGCCCCCTGAGACCACAGCTTTCCTGCTATGCTAATAGCGGAACATGTCAAAAGCTGGATACAGCGTGTGCACTGCATCCAGCGACTGACAGGTTACGCAAAAAGTATTAAACACGAAGGGGTGGGGGAAATTTAGTGGGGGGGGCGCCAAAGTTTTGCCTTGCCTAGGGCAGCCCCAAACCAGAATACACCACTGCTGCTATTACAATTTAAAATATCCAATAGCAGGCTGGCTATTGTTTCCAGCTGCTGATTGGAGACTTGACACCGGTGATAGAACACCGCCAGAAGAGAAGGAGGAACGGGGGAGAAGAGAAGAGTACGAAGTAGCCAGAGAAGGAGGAACGGGGTGGCCAGAGAAGGAGGAACGGGGTGGCCAGAGAATGAGGAATGAGGCGGGCAGAGAAGGAGGAAAGGGCAGCAGCGGAGGTACAAGGGGGAGCAGCGGGGGAATGCAGTGACAGTCTCTCCTCCCATATTGCTGAGATTTTGTAGTCTCTCTACAACTTGGAGTCAGTGGCAGATCTACCAGGCTCACAGCTGCAACCGGGCCCTGGCGCTCCACCATTGACTCCAAGCTGTAGAGAGACTACAAATCACAGCACGGACAGGAGGAAGAGGACCCTGGTGACAGTGAACATTTTCCACCAAAAGGCCCACCAAAATCCTCAGCACTAGGCCCGTGGTGCTCTTTATCCAGCCCGGGGGCCCAGGCCTAAAGCTATGTGAGGGGCCCCAAATTTTCTGATGGCTGCCCTGGTGCTGAGTAACTGCAGCAGAGAAAAGTCAGTTTACCCGGCCTGTCTCTACTGTCTGGCTGAGCTGTGTAAATTTTAGAATAGGCTGAACATGTATACAAATCGTTAAGTGGATAATTTTTACAAGCTCAGTCAAGTGCGGTAATCTTTTGCTGAATGCCAGCAATTATGATTTTAATTTTAAAAAAGCCATATTAAATGGAAGGTTCCTCAAAGCATAGATGGGTGAGAGATATCCCACTCTTCTTGGTAAATTCAGAATAGTAGAATACTGTACTGTGTTATTCAGAGCCGAATGCAGAAAGTTTGGAATTTTAAGTGGATCTTGCAAAAAAAAAAAAAAACTAACCCATTTGCTGCCAGCTTATGCCTTCCATATTGCGCCTAGGGTGGCTGGACCCCCTACACTATTTTAAGTGTGCAAGAGCTCCCCCCAACCATATATTTTCTAAAAGATCAAGATCAGTAGAATTAAAAGATGATGCTGATTTTTTTTGCATGATAGTTGCACAAATATTTATCAAAATGTAATTTTAAAAAATGCAATAAAAATGCACTAAATACAAATAAAATTATTATTATTAGGGTTTCAATAAAACAACATAACTTCCAAAATCAAAACAATTAAATCTAACTGTATCACGTAAATACATTCCAAAATTTTTGAATTATTATTATAATTTTTTGAATATTATATTTAAAAATAAATACACTAAGAACATTATTAGGATACAATAACACACCACAACTTCCAAAATTCCTACTATGTCAAAACAATTAAATATGTTTTAAGTAAATAAATAACATTTTAGATGTTTTTTTATTATTTTTTTTACTTTAAATATTATCTTTAAAAATAAATACACTAACATTATTATTAGGGTCTAATAATGTAACATAACTTCCACAATTGCTACTAAATCAAAACAATTGAATCTACCTGTATTAAAAGAGAACTATGGCCTAACCTTTTTTGGCCATAGTTATCTTCGGGGGTCACAGGAGGACATATACCAACCCAAAACTGTATTTCCCTCTACTTTATATTCTGAGAGCGTAGAACCATGCCACAGCCGGGATGGATCTGGACAATACTGTCGAGATCCACCCCGCTGGCTGATTAACAGTGGGCTCTGCCTATAGGGAGAGGATCGGGAATTCAACGATCGGCAGTATGTGTTCGCAGACTTTTCGATCAATAGAGCCGAACTGTGACAGCTTCAGTGTCACAGGTCAGCTTGAATTATGGGGATGACTGTTTTTCACTCACCCCGTAATTCTCCTTTAAGTAAATATTTATTTATTTTAATTATTATTATACAGAATTTATATAGTGCAGAGCTTTATTGTGTCTTTTTGCAAAGCAGTGATTATCAAAGGTACACAAAACTGTAGATATTGGACACCCTAAAAGTAGCTTCAAACCTATGGGTTGTGGTAGAACAGAATCTAAAGTGTGTTGATTTGCAGTTATATTCATTTTGAATGGCATCCCAATCCACCTTGCCAGCACAGATCAACACAACTGCATTTCAGCTCACCACAGTGCCCAGATGAGAACCATGTGATCTTCTATTACTCCTGTCCACATGGCAAATTGGGTTGGAATTGTACAGGAACAACGTATCAATGTATCCATATGCAGATATATAACCATTATCATCATAATGAAAAAATAAATAAACCATACAAAATAAAAATATACTCAATAAAAAATATACTCACTCCTACAACTAGAGGCTTTCCTTGCTGGTATTTCTTTATAAATAAAGAATCTGATGGTACCAGAGTAGTAGCAGAGTTTTGGTAGGGGTTAGATGGAGCCCCACTGTATTCTGGAAGATGCAGGGGGAAGTTCAATAACTGGTCATTGGGAGGAGCATTTAATTGGCTAATGTTAATACTCCATATGGGAATATCCTCAAGAGAGTCATAGGCAGGAGGACAGTCATTCCAAGTCTGGCCACTATGTGTCTCAGTGGAGATTTCCCAAACCGGCTCTTCTGAAGTTGAATTGTAATAAGCAGGAGGTTCATTCCCAGGCATCCCAGATGTCTGATTGCTGAAGTTATTCTCCCCTGAGCTCATTGCTGAAAACAGACGAAAAAAAGAAAATGAAACAATTGTTTAAGTTCACAGGAGTTGTTAGTGTGATTGGCCATTGCAAACCTGTTAGGGGTCACTACCACCTTGGTAATAATGTGACACATTCACATCAGTCCCTGCCCTCATGGAGCTTACAATCTAAGGTCCCTACCTCACATGCATACAAGGGCCGATTTAGGAAAGAGCCAGTTGACCTACCAGCATGTCTTAGTAGTGTGGGAGGTAACTCAAACAAGCACAATTGGTGACATGGGAGCATGAAGCCAGCTTCCCGTCAAATCAGGAAGCCAGGCAGCGAGTAATGACATGCTGCCTGGATTCCTGATTGGTTGGGAAGCTGGCCAATCAGGGCCCAGGAAGAAAGTCATGACCCCCCCCCCC